>NC_134806.1:48963509-48981009 GCF_046742065.1 Oratosquilla oratoria
AAGCAACACATCAACGACACAGTGAAGACAGCCTCATGCAAACTCTACATATTGCGCTTACTCAGATCACTAGGGACACCAGCGAAGGATCTACGTGGAGTCTATACAACCTTTAAACTTCCCAACTCCACGTACGCTTCCCCAGTTTGGTCTCCCTCGCTCACCCTCGAACAAAAGCAGCAACTAGAGAGAATACACGAACTAGCATGCAAGAACATACTAGGACCTGCCTAAGGCAGCTATAACGACCTTGTAACCGTCCTGAATCTCCCAAAGCTGCCCGAGAGACATCGGGAGACAATAAGAAACTTTGAAAAAGATCTACTCATTCCAACTTTGATGAAGTATTTCTTTACCTCAAAGATTTACGATATTAGCAAAACTATCAGATCGTAAGAGGCTCCTCTACGTCATAAATCTACAAGCCAAAGGTGTACGTTTAACATAACCCCAGGATAATGTAAAATCTAGATCCTGGAAGGAAGTACAATCAGTTCGCTTCTGAATTTATTTGAGCGAAAATGATGGTATTGACGAAGCCCAAATCTCATGACCCAGCAAGGTAGGGTAAAGTAAGGTAAGTAGGGTAAGGCAAGGTAAGGTAAGGTAAGTGTAAGGTAAGTCGACGTAATATAAGGAAGGTAAGAATAGGAATATAACACGAAAAGGTTATTGTGAGTAAAGGAAGTGAGGCAAATAGGATAAAATAACCAAGAGAAATAAACATCCTTCGCTGCACATTCTACTACCATTTTATCTTGCACCTAAACTTCGAAGATTTCCTCCTGTTTCTTATCAACACTAGAATTTCCCTTCCTTCTCTTCCTCCTGTCCCTTTTCCTTTTATTCCAGGTCCAGACCACATTAAATTTCCCACTCAGTAAGGTACACTTCCCCTCCTCTCCACTTTCGATTCCCTTTACACCCTTCCCTCTCCTTTTCTCTTAGCTATGCGGTACAGTTTTGGTCTCCGTCCTACAGAATGGACATCAATTCACAAGAATCAGTACAGAGAAGAATGACTAAAATGATACTTGGACTCAGAAATTTGCCTTACGAAGAGAGGCTTTGGCACCTTAACTTGCACTCTCTGGAAAGACGCAGAGTGCGGAGTGATCTACTAGAGGTGTTCAAGTGGATCAAAGTGGATCAAGGGTGATGCAAACAAGGTAATCATATTAAAACAACAGGGCAGGACTCGCCATAATGGATTTAAACTGGACAAATTTAGATTTAAGAAGGAAATAGGCAAGAATTGGTTTACTAATAGGGTGGTCAAGGAAGAGAATAGACTTAGTAACCATGTATTGAGCGCTGAAACTATCAGCTGTTTAAGAAATGATTAGACAAATCTATGGATGAGGATGACAGGTGGTAATGGAGATGGAACTACCTAGTGTAGGCCTTATGGTCTCTTGCAATCTCCTTCATTCTTATGTTCTTATGTAGGTCATACAGCTCCATGTTACTTCTTTACCTTTTTACTCTGAAAAAGAAATATATATATATATATATATATATTGTGACTTAGGCAGGGGCATTTGAACTTCTCAATATATTTTTCTCTGTTCTCCCATAAAAAAAAAAAAAAAAAAAAAATCGTACCTTCTCAATCAAGTTCTTGTTTATCTTCTTTCCTTTCTAGTTTCTCTTCCTCTTCCTTTACTTCTTGTTCTTTTCCATCTCCTTTTTTTCATCTCCTACTTTACCTTCCATAATTCCTTTTCTATTGAATGAATGATAAGTTTCCCTCAGCGTCACCTGAGGTAAAGGACGAATTTAGAGTGATCTGTGTGAATGGCTTGATTCTTGCTTGGTGACTTCAATGCTAATGTATGAATAAATTAAAACAACTAGCCAATTTAAGATAAATAAATAGATAAATAACTGAATAAGTAAATAAATAAATAAAAGAATAAATGATAAATATGTAAACATATAAATAAGGTGACAAAAATACAATCCTAATATTTTCCTCTCATTAGATTCACTTTATCTATTTCCCGTTTCTCCTCCTTCTTCTTTTTCTCCTTTTTCTTCCGTAGTCTGCATTTCATATTTTCTCGTTTTCAAAACTTCTCCCGTAAGAGAGTCAAAAATAAAACGCACCGCACCGACCAGATACTTAAGATCTCACTTCTTTTCTGGTGAATCCTAGTCCGGGCTCATGGAGCCGCAAAGTGAAATCTTTGATCACAGGTAAGCGCCTCTTCGCATATAGTCACGTCTTTATTTCTACTTCAGAATATCTTTCCTTAAAAAAGAATATATATATATATATATATATATATATATATATATACATATATATATATATATATATATATATATATATATATATATATATATATTGTTTGATGTTTGTAAATAATGCTCATCCATTCTACTTTTCTTTTTCCTATTTTTTCGTATTCATTCTTCCTTCGATTTCCTCTTCTTCATTACTTTCTTGGTTCTGAATCTATGTCCTTTTTAGTTTGTGGCTTTTTTTCTTTTGCTCCAATTTAATCTCCTTCTTTCTTTTTACTTCTCTTCTTGAGTATAACATCTTCATTGCATTGCACCGTCTTCTGCTTCCTTGGCTCTGCTGCTGCGTCTGCAGGTTTTCTCCGCTCGTCTTTATTGATCTACTTTCAATCTTTCTTCTATTTCCTGTTCACCTTTCTCGCTTCTCATTTTCCTAAATCATCGCTTCACATTCCACTCCTCCCTCACCCCGTATAGGATACTGACTTCACATACTTTAATGTATTAATGACACCCCTATGGATCAAACTCACGGAGCATCCTCTTATGATTGGAGACTAATCTTCACTCAAAGAATATTGCTGGTCACTTTTAATTTCTCTTGTCTCTCTGTTCTGCTTCCTTTCTCAAAACTCTCCTGTAGCACCTCTATGACCTAATCACCTCGGCGCGATATTGTATATTAAAAACAAAGAATTAAGAATTTCGCCACCATTGTTGTAGATAGTATCATCGGCATTTTCAATAAACAGAGATCAGTCATGGGATTGACTTTAAATATCCTAGCTATTCTTCTGGAAGATAGCTGTTCTTTAAGGAATAGTACCAGCCGTTAGCACTGAGCACGGAAGTGTTCATCCCAAGTGTGCGTAAGGGTAAATACGCCACGGTGAACTTAATGTTCTGACAGGTGCATTCCGACGAGAACACCACCAGCCGTCGGCACTGAGCACTTCCGTGGTGTGTTCTGACTCCCCTTTTTGAAAAACCTCCCATACCTTCTCTCCCTACCTCTCGTTTCAGGCTGGCCGCTTCGCTTACTTTACACAGAAGTACCACAGACGCAGGCAATCTTGGAGCTGAGGCAACAAGGGACACTAGTAGAGGAGCCAACATTGGTGACTTTACAAGAGCCTCTCACCTTTACCCCTCTTTGTATATCTTCGTATCTGATAATAAATAGAAGAACACACCCTGTTTCAAGGAACCTATCCTTAGAACCTCTGCCCCATATGTAGCCCCGGCTACATAAATGGTGGCAAGCGGTGTTCTCAGGCTAACCCGATGAGACTGCCTGACTAAAACCGTCGTCCTCAGCCGCTCAAGCCACGCCTACCGAAAAACCCACTCGCACTGCCCGATATAGGCCCTGCTACACTTGGTAAATAATCTGAATCCTTTTGTTGTCACGGGCATTGTTATATTATCATTACTATCATTATTATTATTATTATTACTATTATTATTATTATTATTATTATTATTATTATTATTATTATTATTATTATTATTATTATTATTATTATTATTATTATTATTATTATTATCATTATTATTACTATCATTAATAATAATAATAATAATAATAATGATAATAATAATAATAATAATAATAATAATAATAATAATAATAATAATAATAATAATAATAATAATAATAATAATAGTAATAATAGTAATAATAATGATAATGATAATATTACTATTATTATTGTTATTGTTATATGTTAATTAATGTTTATATGTTGTTTTGTTACTGTAATAATATTTAATTTCAACGAAAATTTAGATTATCCTGTCTGAACTCTCAATCAGTTCGTCCGAACTGCGCACGGACTTAATTTTTTTTTTTTTTTTTTTTTTTTCCCGACTAATCTTACCCATAGGTGAGTCGTGACACATGTTAAGATAAACAGAGCATACCTATTTTCACTCTTTCAGTCTCATGTCATGTACGACTCTTGTTTCGAGCTTGAAAAATAAATAAAACACAAGATCTGAATTAACACTACTCGGCACATACCAGGGATAAGACGAATCTTTTGCCTCACCTAGCTGACTTTCCCTTTCCTCTTCAATGCATTCTTCATCCAACATCTGCGTCACCTCACCTCTTCTACCTCACCGGCACTGCTCTCATTCTCATTTTGTCACCAAGGACACCACCCCTCTCCGCCCCACATCACCCTCCAACCCGTGTCTTCGCCTTCTCGTTGGATTCACAGAGCCCTCATCCAATCTTCCCTTTTTCTATTTTTACATATTTCTCCTTTTTACATACTGCCCCCTTTTCGACCTTTCCTTTCACTTACTTCTGGGTTCTACCTTTCTTTTTCCATTTTCTCCTTCTTGGAGTTTTTTTTTTTTTTTTTTTTTTTTTTTTTTTTTTTTGAATGGTCAAAAGGATTACTTGGGACATCTGAGTCCTTCATAACCGAAGATTAGCCGCGGTGACAGAATATAAAGAAAAGTGCCACTCAGTCCAAAAGGTATCAGTAGAGATAGGCTGAAACTCTTATTTACCGAAAGGCTGGTACAGAGATGGATAGAATAGTCTAGCGGTAACCAGAATAAAAACAACTTGGTACGGGAGTTGCTCATCTGTTACAGGGGAATGTCCACTTCAATGGTTTTGTTTTAGGTAACAATCTCATGTGACAGAAACTCTTTGCCTTCACACAGACTCTTCCAATTCCCCATTTCTCTCTCTCTCTCTCTCTCTCTCTCTCTCTCTCTCTCTCTCTCTCTCTCTCTCTTCTCGGTTTCCATTACTCCGACTTTCTCTGGGCCAGAAGTCTACCAGCCGTTTCTTTATTTCCTTTCTACCATTTTCTTTACCTTTTTCATTACTCCCGACGACTCATAGATTCGTTCTAGCTGCCAACAGGCAATTGGATCTAACCGAAGGAGAACCTCTAGGAAGTGAACATTGACTATGGTGGCGTCATTCTCGGATCTTATCCTGGCTGCCACCACCAGAAAGCAAGCCCCGAGCGAAGGGGCCTCAAGGTGTCTCGGTTGTTGTTTTGGTTGTTGTTCCCTAGACTGTCTAGTCGAGCTGTCCCGACTCACTGAGGAGCGCCACGGCTGGAGTGGGGTTTTCCCACAAATCCCTTATAGAGTGTATATTGTGTCGTTGGCGTGCGTGGTTGTGTACAATGCAATTTCCATAATGTGTTGTATAGTGTAGGGTGAAGTGCTACAACCGGGCGGACTCTATCCGTTTAGTGGAAGATTCAGAGGGTTGGATATCAGGGGGTCTGACATGCAGCAGTGCATTATTTCTCAGCTTGTTGATGAACTAGTGAGCGATATACTTCTGGAGGCTGGTGTCTGGTGGTTGTGGAGCAAGAGAAGAGAGTATTTATGTGTAATATAGGCATTCGGGTGCTGGTTTTATGTTTCTTGGCGTATGTGGGTGTTCTCTTGTGTAGTTTGGTGGGTGAGCTGGGTTTGTGAAGGCTGTGGTAAGTGACTGTGTGCCTTTTATGTCAAGGTGATCTTTGACTTTGAAGACTTTCGTTCCATGGTGTAGATGGTCTGTAGGTGTTGTATTTGTGCAGTCTGTAATTGTGCCGCATGGGTTTTGTTTCATATGGTCTGTAGGGTGTTGTGATGGGTCTTAGTGAAATTAGGGGCACAAGCAGGGCTCGTATAATTCATCACTGAGCGTGTGCATTGTTTGTATACTGTAGTAATAGTCTCTTTATTTTGTCCAAATTTTATTCCTGCAATTGATTTAAACGTGTTAAGTCTAGGTGTCCATTTTGTCTTTATGTTTGTGATACGTCGTTTGAATGACATGGATATATCGTATGTTACGGCAATAATCTTAGGTGTATATATGTGCGATATGGGGCTTTTGTTGATAAAAAGGAGTGGTATTTATCTGTGCTCCACTGTCCAACTAGTGACAAGTGTGGCTGTAGATTTGGTAGGGGCTATTTTGAGTCTAATTTTAGTGAACCAGGTGTTGAGTGTGTCGAGGTGTGGTTGTAGTATTTATGTGGTTTTGTCTGCGTTATGGTGTGTGCATGTAACTGTTATGTCTTCTGCGTGGTCGGATTCGAGGGCTTTGGCCACTTTCCAAGAGGTTGTTAGGGTTAAACAGGGAAAACAGACGATTGTGTCAGGATAGATGTAGAGGGCTTGATAAGCAATATGTGTGATTATTGGTTTTCTTGATGACGGTCAATGTCTTGGAGGATTAAAAAGATTCATTAGAAATAGGCATCTGGGAATGGATATGATGAGAAGATTATATGAAAGGGCGAATGTGCCTGCGGAGATTTTGATTCAAGTGAGGCAGAAAAACGTTAAATGTGTTTGAAATGAAGTGTCTGAGAAGTATGGTAGATTTTACAAGGCTGGGTAGAGTAAGAAATGAGGAGGCGAGGAGGAGAGCGAGGTTGTAAAGGGATCTAGCAAATAGGGCTGAAGAAAGACTATTGGAATGGTTTGTGCACATGGAAAGAATGAGTGAAAAGATATTAGCAAAAAGAATGTGGAAATCAGAGGTGAATGGAGTGAACTTGAGGAGATGAATGAGAATAAGATGGATAAATGGGGTGAGAGGAGCTTTGAGCAAGAGGGAAATGTCTACTGAGTAGGGAGGATAGGGACGAGTAGAGAATAATTGTGTATGAATGATATTTTGACACAGCTCGAAGGGATTTCTCTACGTCTTTTCTTTCTTCCGTATAAGGGGACGAAGAGGGAAGTTTACCCTGTAAATCAAACGGGCCTGCTGTGGATATGCTGTGTCTTACTCTTTTGCTTCTGACCCGGGCAGTGAGCAGGAGAGAGGTATGACCTTTCATCCAATAGGAGCTAAGTAAGAGTGAAACAAAGTATCGTACATGAGAATGAAATGGATAGGAATGGGTACGTGTATTGACTGGCTACCTCTCTTATGTAGGGGAAAAAGCCCTTGGTATATAGATAGATAAATAGTTACTAATTGGTTAACTAGCTAATAAAAAAATTACTTAACAAGTTAATTAGATAAACAATTATTCAATTATATGCTTATGTATTTATTCATTTTAATGAAGAAATAAATTAACTAGTTTATGTACTTATTGATAAGTAAATAAATTAATATGTACATTAATTTTCGTTCATCAGTGAATGTATTTCTTTACTTACTTTCTATAGATATTTATTTTCATTTATTTAATGTATATATCTAATTATGTATGTATATATCTATTAATCTATTTATCCTATTTTTATTTATTTGTTCTTTTATTTATTCATTTATTCATGTATCAATTAGTTAATTCATTAATCTTCATACCTACTCATTCAATTATTTATTAATTTATTTATTCATTTATTTATCTATTAATTTATCTATTCATATATCTTATCACCTATTTGCATATTCATTATTTATTAATGTATTTATCTATATTCTTATTTATCTATTCATTTATCAATTTGTTTATTTATATATCTATTCATATATTATTTTCAGTTATTTGCATATTTATCATTTATTAAACTAAATATTTATTTATATATTTGTTTATTTATTTATATATTTGTATATTAATTTGTTTCTTTATTCATTCATCTATTGATTTGTATAACGATTTTTTTTTTTTTTTTTTTTTTTTTAATTCGGGGCAGCCTGCTCTATCCCCTTTGGAGACTGGAGGGGAAGGATGAAAAAGAGGAAAAGGAGTGGAAGAAGGGAGAAGAGAAGAAGGAGGAGGAGGAGGAGGAGGAGAAGGAAGAGGAGGAAGAGTAGCTAAAGGAGGAGGAGGGCCTGGAAGAAGAAGAGGATAAAGAAGAAGCGACAGAGGAGTAGGGAGAAGCGGGAAGAGGAAGGAAGGAAGGAGAAGAAAGAGGAGGAAGAAGAGGAGGAAGAGGAGGAGGAGTAAAAAGAGGAAAAGCACGAATAGAAGGGAAAATAAAGAGGAGGAAGAAAAAGAGGAAGAAGATGATGAGGAGGAGGAGGAAGAGGAAGAGGAGAGGGAAAGGGAAATGAGGAGAAGAAGTAGAAAGAGAAAGAGGCGGAGAAAGAGGAGGAGGAGAAGGAGGATGAAGAGAAGGAGGGATAAAAAGAGAAGAATATGGAAGGGATATATTTTCACCATTATCTACCGCCCACTTTCATTAATATTTTCTTGTTATTTTGGCTGACGCGAAAAGATTTCCTTCAATCAAGGGAAACCTCCATCAGCAGTGAAAAGGTCAAGCTCTGAATTCTTTGTGTATATATATATATATATATATATATATATATATATATATACATATATATATATACATATACATATATATATATATATATATATATATATATATATATATGTATGTATATCTATCTATCTATATATATATATATACTTATAAAATTCTGATAATCTTGTTTGTCATCTTGCTTGCTTGCTTGCTTGAAACCGTCACCCAGCCAATCAGAAGAAGAGATATGACGTCATGACTGAGGACCAGCAAATCAGAAGAGATATGACGTCACGATTGAAGGCCAGCCAATCAGAAGAAGAGATCAGAAGAAGAGATATGACGTCACGACTGAGGACTAGCCAATCAGAAGAGACATGACGTCACGACATGAGCTCTGTGGGTTCTAAGGAACCCCAGCTCTGAGCGCGTGACGTCACGACTGCTACTTTTCCAATTTGCCAATTTTTTAATTTCTAATTTTCCGATTACATATTTTCTGAACACTAATATTTAAAATGTTCATATTCATTATTTAAAAGTATAGCCAACTCCTGAATTAGTATCTATGAGGCATAATGAGTATATTAGAATATTACGTAGTGTTGCAAGCAAAGACGACATGACGTCACAATTTTCCGATTACATACTTTCTGACCATTAATATATAAAATTTTCATATTTAGTATTTACAAGTATAGTCAACTCCTGAATTAGCATCTATGACGCATAATGAGTTTATTAAAATATTACGAACCGTATGAATCATATTATGCGTAGTTTTCCAAGAAACGACGACATGACGTCACACTCTTTTGCATTTCACTTCTTATAACTAATCAAGTCACTGCCTTCGTCGACTGAATAGAGGTAAGAGCTCTAAATTATACTCAATTTGATATAGAAGCTTATTTTCCGTGATTTATACTATACGGTGATAGTGACATAGTATATCTATCATAAAGTTTATATGTAAAAACGTTGCTACTCGCTCAAGTCCCATGGGACTCCCTGAATGATAATGATAATGAGTGGGATTAGGATTGGAATTGGGAGTGGGATTTGGAGTGGGATGACGAGACGTGACATAACATAAGCATAATTAAGGAGGCTCTCCTTATTTAATTTCTTGAGAAATCTTCCTTCATCTCCTTTCCTGCCTCTTCTAGGAGGCAATAGGAGGTAATGACCTTTGCCAAGGGGTTTAGAAACGACCTTGTAATTTACAACATTGGTATGATGAGATTCCACATTCTTTACAACGTCAGTCACGTCACCACAGAGCAATACATTTCGAGAAAGGACATCGTAGAAAACGGCCTGACGTCACTTCTGAGAGACAAATAGGTCGGTAGATCTGAGTAGATAGTTTAGAGTCGGCCTAGCGATGACGTCAGACGGCTGTAGGTCGTTCATGAGAGATACGCACTATACTAAATTCTTACCTCGTTTCTCTCGGCTTTTTTTTTTTCTATGATCTCCCGTGCATATTTCTTCCGTTGCTCTTTCTCTTTTCCTTTCTCTTTCCGTCCACCATTTTCCATCTTTCTTCCTTTTTTACACGCTTCTTCACTTCAATTTAGTTGTGGGTTCGAGTCCCGCATATCCCTCCGATTCCCAGCAGTGGCTGTTACCTGCCCTAACCTTCCAAGCAAGTAACAGGGCAAATTGTATACGTGATCCACGTAACTACTAGAACTGTCAGCCCAGAGCAGTGATTCCCAGCAACGCAATCTCAAGACAACTCAACTCATAACCTCATCAAACTCCAATTAACGCACAAGAACGCCTAGTGGAACGCACCGAAGTCTAGGATCAATCAAGCCCAGCGTATCGACTTACTTCAAGACCACAAGCCTACAGAGCATTCGCCCAAGACAGCAAACGCATCATGAGGCATGCTTGCGCCTGTGCTTCGTAAGTGATACTACTTTCAAACTGAGCTGGGCTCGTTTTCCCCGGACAGATAGTGCGCTACCGAAAAGTCTTGGGTGGATTTCCATCAATGCGTTACTATTTTTAATTTCTTTAGAGCGTCTCGCGTTACTGCGTATGTGTATATATATATATATATATATATATATACATATATATATCATATATATATATATATATATGTATATATATATATATATAATATATATACATATATATATATATATATATATATATATATATATATATTGTAATATTTCACAAATGACACATGAATATAATTTGGAGAAAAAACACTGGTAAATAAGAAACGTAGTCCGAACGTTTTCGTCTATTTAAGACATCATCAAGGGAATACAGTAAAGGAGATACAGATAGTATATATATACAGAAGCAAAAAATATTTTAGGGAACACTGAAAGATGTGTCACACAAGCCTGAGAAAATTACCAACAGCCCTCAGGTTACAGATGGACCAAATGTCCGGGCAGGACAGGGCTGTTAGTAATTTTCTCAGGCTTGTGTGACACATCTTTCCGTGTTCCCTAAAATATTTTTTACTTCTGTATGTATATATATATATATATATATATATATATATATATATATATATATATATATATATTGTCTGTATCTCCTTTACTGTATTCCCTTGATGATGTCTTAAATAGACGAAAACGTTCGGACTACGTTTCTTATATACCATTTTTTTCTGCAGATATATATATATATATATATATATATATATATATATATATATACATATATATACATATATATACCGCTCTAAGGAATTTAAGATTGGTAACGCATTGACGGAAATGCACCCCAGATTTCTCGGTAATGCACTACCTGTCCGACGGTTACGCGCCCAGCTCTGCTTACAATCTTACTAGTTTCCTTACTTCTCGAACGAAGCCAGGCGACTCCAATAGGTCACGAGGGACCTAGGCCCAGCGCGCTGACTTCAAGGTCGACCTCGCAACTTCAATGAAGACGCATAGGCTCCCCAGGCCGACGAGACTTGTCTCAGCAGTATTGAGGCACCTTCACGTTCCCCATCCACAACCGACTTCGCCAGTCATTGTGAGTATTAAATAACGTACAGCTACTAATTTCTTTTTAATCATTCTAGCTCATTTCATACGGAAGCCGGACGAAGGCCTACCCTCCACCCCCTTCCATGAACTTCGCATCAGTTGAACGTGGCCACCAGGAAATCAGACACAACTTCTAACCACCTCCGTATGCCCACCCCCTCCCTCCGCCTGGTGAGCTACCTGCTTTCCCCCATCTAGCCGACCTCAGCACATCGGCGATATGACTTCCTCAAGGACCCGAGGTCGTCAGTCTCCAGTGATCCGCAGTGCTATTCAAGTGATCCATGCCTTCAGCCTACGCTACGTAAAGTACTCAAATACAAAATTTTACACATACAATAAGTGCATGCACATATATAGAAAACAATTAATAACCGAAACATTAAACAAGAGTCAACCAACAAAAACGGTTCCTCACCTTTCTTCTTCCCCTTCCTACACTTACTCTCTACTCCCCTCCTCTCTGTTTTCTTCCCTTCCTTTTCCTCCATCTCCACTCCCCCACCCTCTTTCTTCCCATCCTCCCTGTTTCTTTCCTCCCCTCTCCCTACGGTTTTTACTTTACCCCTTCCTCCCTCCCTCTTCCGTCTTCTTCTTCCTCTCAATGGCCCTCGTGTTTCTTCCGCCATTTCCCAAGGCTTCCTTATTCCCTCCATCAACCTTTCGAATCTTGTTCTCTCCTTTTCTGGTTCTCCACCACTCAGTAATACTTTACTCGCGTTAGCAAGCGTTTGTGCCAGATCTCTCACGGCAATTGGTGACTGTCATTTGTACTGGTTATCCAATCATATCAGGCAAAGGTAACTTTATGCTATACGCAAGCGCCTCCTGTAAGATACACGTACATTCGTCATGGTCCTGGGTTTCATCCCTAATAGTCATTGGTGACTGCCACTTGTCTTGGCTATCCAAACACGCTGGACAAGGGTGAGGGTATAGGCCAGTCTTACTCCCCTTGTTTACCGAATGGTACTTTTACCCATATTCATACAATCGTCAAGCCCTTTCCTTCGCGCTCGAGGCATCCACTCGGCAGAGGGTTACCCCGAACCTTAATTAAGTACCAGTATTGTTTCTCTCTGAGCAGATGCCATTGTGCTTTGTGTGCGTGTCACTTGCCAGTTCTCCCTGAATAGTCCTTGAATTACGCAGATAAAAACTATATACTCAACCAATCTGATTTCTGATAGCTTTCGTAAAACCCTCCCAACTCGTCGTCGTTGTCGTCGTTGTCATTCGTATCCTTACATTCACCCTCCCCCTTTCCTTATCCTTATTTTTCATTTTCTTCTGTTCCCTTTCTCCTCCTCTTTCCCCAAATTATCTTCCTCTTTTCCTCCTCCTCTCCATCTTCCTCAGTATCACCTTTTATCTATTTTCTTCCCTATCATCCTTTCTATTCCACCTCTCTCCTCTTCTGAGTCTATCACTAACTTATTAATCCTGCGATATAAGCTCACACCACATGGCAAAGTAAGCTCAGGTCATATTGAGAGGAGAGGTCTGGCCATGAGGGGAAAATGACCTCAGGTCACGTGTGGAAGTGAGCTCAGGTCATGTAGGAAAGCAGACTCAAGTCCTGAAACAAATTAGTCGGTGTTGTGATGCGAACTTAGGTCACATTGTGAAGAAATCTTAGCTCATGATGTAGAGCGAAATCAGGTCACATGGCAAAGTATGGTTAGATCACACTTATAAAGCCAGCTAAGGTCGCGTGGTGAGGTGAAGATAGGCTAGGCAGGGGGGGGGGAGTAAACTCAGGTCTTTTTATGAAGCGACCTCGGGTCACATTGTGAAGTGAGTTCAGATCACATGGAGAAAGCAGCTTGAGTCACGTGGGGAAACAAGCTCAGGACGTATTTTGAAGTCAGCTCAGATCAGGTGGATATGACAGTTAAAGCCACGTTGTGAAACGAGTTCAAGCCATGTTGTGAAACGAGCCCGGTTCACGTGGCAATGTCATCTCAGGTCGCGGGGGCTAGTGAGCTCAGGTCACGTTGCGAAACGAGTTCAAGCCACGTTGTGAAACGAGCCCGGTTCACGTGGCAATGTCACCTCAGGTCGCGGGGGCTAGTGAGCTCAGGTCACGTTGCGAAACGAGTTCAAGCCACGTTGTGAAACGAGCCCGGTTCACGTGGCAATGTCACCTCAGGTCGCGGGGGCTAGTGAGCTCAGGTCACGTTGCGAAGCGAGAACTCTGATTTCTCTAGGGCATAGAGGACATGCGAATACATATACCTTTGCACGGACGCCGTCAGGGTTGAATGACATTACTCTACAACGCGGCAACGTATCTTAAATATTTTCTTACAGATGATGCCAATGATTTTTATTAGCTGAGGGGTGGACTCGGAAGATAGGGGTTTCTATGGACCTAGTTCACCCCTCAATTGAATAAATTCGTTAGACATTAACCGAAACAGAAATGTATGAAATACGTCTCAGTGATTAAGTGGTAAATTAAACGCTACATTAGTGAGCCTGAACATGAGGGCATTACACATATCTGCAAAGGGAACATTTCTAAAACCACATATCGGCGCGTTGGATTTCAGAATATGTCCCTGAATCCACAAGAGCAAATTTAATTAACGAGATTACCTCGAGTCTGCTATGAACCCAGATGTCTTAGCAAAGAAAATTTTAATAGAAATAAAAACACTGAATCCGGAATTAACTTTGCTAATTTTCTCTTCATTTGTAAATTCAGATAGTACGCCATACGTATCTGTACTGAGAACTGATAGGTAGATATAAAACCAAATAACGAAGTGAATAGGAAAAAATAAGTAGAGTAGATTTATAGATGTATATAAATGAATAGATATCAAAATAATTTGATATATACATAGAGCACAGAGCACATTTATAGAGATAGATAAATAAGTAAAGAAATTAATTAATCAATATAGAAGTAAATAAATAAATAACCTCTGGTTTTCACATTTTAACTCGGCCAGTTCTTTTATTAGTGCACTTAAATCTTCTTTTATTTCCATGTTTACTTTTTTAAGTCACTCATTTCCTTGTTTAGGTCTTTATTCGTCTTCCATAGATTAATAGATTCCCACTTCCATAATTCATTCATATCTCTCTTGTCCTTCTCTATAACTCCACTAAAGAGTTTTCTTTCGTACCCACTAAATCCAGAGAAATGACCCTCATCGCCATTATCAAGAAGAAATCTTTTCGTGCCTCTCGATGACCTGAAACCTATGTTTACATTGTGCTTCACCCTTGTGCCGGTAGATGGCTCTGGGTACATGCGTACACTGTAACGCAACGTACAGCCATCTTGTGGTTTCTCTGGCCCGTCATCGTTTTCTTCCATTTTACTTCAATTATACACTATTTACGTTGTCAATTAACCATTCCGGGTATCCACAAGCTCTCCCCTTCCCATATATCATATTTTAGGTATTCTGCAATTGCATCACTGCTAAGGCGTTTCGTTTTTTTAAGTATTTCAGGGGCTCCAATTGATACGTGTTGTCATTATGACGATCGACGTGTGTGTTGACGAACGACGTGTGTGTGTGTGTGTGTGTGTGTGTGTGTGTGTGTGTGTGTGTGTGTGTGTGTGTGTGTGTGTGTTTACCTAGTTCTATTTTACGAGAAGAGACCTATGCTCGTAGTGTCCTGCTTTTGTAACTTTCCGCATCCAATTTCAGTCGTGTATAGTTTTAGCACTCACTGTTTCCTCATTCAATTTATTCCAGATATCTATCTCTCTGTGTGGGAAGCTATTCTTTTTCATATCTTTTCTGTAACTGTCCTTCTTCTTTTTTTCTCGTGTCCTCTTGTTTTTCTTCTCTCCCACTTTAGTAATTCATCTCTATCAATAATTTCCATCCCTTTCATAATTCTGTAGATGGTTAGCAAATCACCTCGTGTCCTCTTGTATTTCTTCTGTCCTACTTTAGTAAGTCATCTCTATCAAGAATTTCCATCCCTTTCATAATTCTGTAGATGGTTAGCAAATCACCTGTTTCTCTTCTTTGTTCCATAGTGTCACAGCATACTCTAATTTTGGTCTTATCAGTGTAACTAGTATTTTCTTTGCCATTTCTTCATCCCTGTAGTCAAAGGCTAATTTCATTGATCTTAGTAACTTAAAAGTTTCTCCAACTAATTTGTTGACATTTGTTTGCCATTTGGTCATATTTGTTGTTGTTGTTGTTGTCTTTTTTCCAACTTTTCCAGGCTTTGTCCCTTCTATCTTTAGCATTACTACACTTTTGTTATACCAACACTTTATGTAAACCATTTTTGTTCCGTCCTTGTATTTTTCTTAATACCGGTATTCTACATTTCTCTTCCATCTTTATTTCTTCATTTGAAAATTTTTCCCAGTTAGCGTTTTGATTTTTTTTTCTAAGTTTTACAAAGTCCGTTCTGTTGTACACTCTTCCTTCTCTATGTTTCTCATTTCTTCCAACATCATTTTGTTCTTAAAGTTCGAACTCTATTAGTATGTGGTCACTCTTCCCAACTGGTGTCTTGTAATTCAATTTGTCCAATATTTCAGGCTCAGATGTGAATATTAAGTCTAGTCTCGACGGGTTTTCATTGTTTCTATGTCTGGTATTTTCTTTCATCGTTTGCTCATTACTTTTACGCAAAGTAATCAATTACATATGTATAGTTCGGTAATTCAATTTAAAATCTATAATTTCTTCCATTAAGTCATTTACTTTACGATTTCTTAATGCATTACTATATCTAATTTCTCTATCTCTATCTAAGCTTTTACCTAATTCACCTGGGTTTCTTTGAAACCCTGAATAAGTTACTTTCCCATTTTTGTTTTTTCTTTGAGTAACTATCAAACAATGTCGTTTGGGGATGACACCTCTCGGACTTTCCACTATACTTACGTCCACTATACTTACTTAGTCCTCTCTTTATTGGTTCATTTGTTATTCTTTCTTCTTTTGCTTTCTCTATTTTGCCAAAAACTATACTTATTTTAAGAACTGGAAGATTTTTTACCGGTCACACGAGTACCATAGTTCACCCATCGCATACAATAACAATTGGTTTCCTTCGTTATCGGCGACAAAACCGTTAGATAGGCGGGCTCAACGCAGTACTTCCTTTCGCTTCGGTGTCTGGACGATGTATGTTTGTGTGTGTGTGTGTGTGTGTGTGTGTGTGTGTGTGTGTGTGTGTGTGTGTGTGTGTGTGTATTCACTTGGTCTTTGGTCTTTTTGGATCACGTGTTCGACTCGTGATCGACAGCTATTTCCCTCCTGGAAGAGAGCTCAGAGCTCGTAGGTCCGATCTATGGGTAATGCTATGACCTCTCACACACACACACCCCCAACTCCCCGCCCACGAGAGTCAGAGTAACGACCCGAAGCGCAGCTGTACCGAAATTAATTTCGGCCCTGGGCAGGATTCGAACCAAGCACTACGCGCACCACCATGCTAGTAGTTCATCGTTCTGCCAACTGCGCCACCGAGTCGTGTGTGTGTGTGTGTGTGTGTGTGTGTGTGTGTGTATGTATGTATGTATGTATGTGTGTGTGTGTGTGCGTGTGTGTGTAAAAGCACAGTGAACACCTGTTTGTACGTCCTTTTTTATTCACAAAATAGATGCGTGGTATAATCCTCTATTCTTTTATGAAAAATTACTACTTTCAATGCATTCATACAGTTTTATTCATCTATTCATCATTTATTTTCTGGCTCCAGTAGCAGCTACAACGCATATTCTGTAACAGCTATAGCCTAACGGGAGTGTTGATAATGATGCCACATTGGTCCCCTCTGTGGATAGGTTTCGGGACACCACGGCGGGACAGGCAGAATCCATCACTACCTAGGCAGCAGCCAAGGTCATCTCGGGCGGATGCGGCCACGCTCAGCCCTTTTATTCTTGTTGTGATCAAGAGCAGCGTTTGCCAACAAAGAAGACAGCAGAGAATGAGAGAATGATAAACTAATCAACCACGGATCGTGTTACGGTGACAGGTTGTAATTCGAACTCTTCGTTAAGCCACTTCTGTAACTATGACCCACCT
>NC_134806.1:48991009-48993509 GCF_046742065.1 Oratosquilla oratoria
GAAAAGTGGGAGATAAGCCAGTTGTTGTTCGCTGACGACACTGCGCCTGTGGCAGGATTAGAGGAGGGATTTAGGAAGTTAGTGACAGAGTTTGGGAAGGTGTGTGAAAGAAGGAAGCTGAAGATAAATGTGGGTAAAAATAAGGTGATAAAATGTACAAGGATAGAGAGTGGCAGCAAGACTGGAAGTGAGTATTAACTGGAGGAAGTGGATAGTTTTAGATACTTCAGTGCGAATGTGGCAGGGAAGGGAGGAGTGGGGGTGGAGGTAGAATGTAGGTTGAGAGAAGCGAGTAAATACCTTGGTGGATTAAAAAGTGTAATGAGAAATCGACATTTGGGAATGCTAAGAGGAGATTGTATGAAGGTGTGATTGTGCCGACAGCACTGTATGGGGTAGAAACATGGAACATAAGAGAGGAAGAGAGAAAGGGCTTGAATGTGTTTGAAATGAAATGCCTGCCTGAGAAGTATGATAGGGGATTACTAGGCTAGATAGAGTGAGAAATGAGCAGGTGAGGAGGAGAACAGAGGTGGAAAGGGAGTTGGGAGATAGGGTTGATGAAAGAGTATTAGGATGGTTTGGACACATGACAAAGAATGAGTGAAGAAAGATTAGTAAAAGAGGTGTGGAAGGCAGAGGTGGAAGGAGTGAACATGAGGGGGCGTCCTAGGATGAGATGGATGGATGGGGTAAAAGGGGCATTAGGAAAGAGAGGAATGTCTGTTGAGGAAGGACGGGAGAGGACAGAAGACAGGGGTGAATGGAGAATGGTTGTGTATGGATGATGCTGTGATGCATGAGGGGGAGTGGGTGGGGGATGGGGGTTGAGGGAGTATGTATGAGAAATAAATTGACGCAGCCCGAAGGGATTTCTCCCCGTCTTCTCCTTTTCTGCATGAGGGGACGGAAAGAGGGGTCGCCAAATAAATGAAGCGGCCTTGCTGTGGATGTGCTGTGTCTTGCGACACTGCTTCTGACCCAGGGCAGTGGACAAGATGCAGGGATGACCCGTCATCCAGGAGGTGCCAAGATAAGAGGGAGGGAAGAGGGTAGAGGGGAGTGGAGTGTGTAGGGGATGGAATGGGTGGGAGTGATCTCTGTGCTTTGTCTTTTGGCTACCTCCCGTGTAAGGGGGAAAAAGTCTTTGGTATATGTATGTATGTATTCATTTATTAGTTATTATATACTTATTTATCTATTTATAAGTTTCTAAATTTATTTATATAATTATTCACTTATATGTTTATCTATTTATTTATTTATTTACTTATTCATTTATTTGTTTCTTCATTTTCCATTTACTGATGTTTTCTTACACCAGTTACTCTAATTTTTACTTTTTGCTATCAAAATGTCTCCACACAAGTCAATCAAAACACATGGTGTTGGCTAGAACTAAACAAATGCCCTCGATCGTACCAGATGGGAACCTTTCGGCTGAAAAAAATCGTCTGACACGAGTCAAAATTAATCAATCAAGTTATCCCCCGTACTGAAGAACATAAGAACTCAGAAAAAAAAAAAAAATATATATATATATATATATATATGTATATATACATATATACATATATATATATATATATATATATATATATATATATATATATGTATATATACATATATACATATATATATATATAAACGAATTAATTAAGGAATAAACAAATAGGTAGACATGGGTACATAGATATATTTACAAATCTTTAAGTACAACGGAAAATAGATAAGAATAGAAATAAACAATGTACAAAAGCATATTCAAATAAACAAAAAGATAATAGATAAAATAGTAAAAGTGCAAATAAATATAGATCGGAAAAGTTGAAAAACGATATATTCAAACCGGTGCACATGTAAATAATAATTTCAGCTTCAAAAGATTATCTATGGCCACTAATATCAAAACGATGTTATATAGAGCAGTATCAAGACTAGTAATACAGATAGGGCTTTGGTATAATTAATCTCTTCACTACTAAGTATGCACATTGGGTATGAATGGAATAGCTTAGCAGGATCCAGAGGAAAAGGAAAAGAACGTTTCGGTGCGGAAAGATCGTCGCGGACTCCAAAAACAAAAATCCCGGTGTTGCCGGTAGTCCCAGTCGAGGTGGAAAGGGCGACCGGCGTGTGTTAAAACACTGGGGAGCAACAAATGAACGAACGAACGAACAAACGAACGACCGAACAATAAATGAACGAATCGTCTTCGCTTCATAATAACCAATCGCTAAGGCAAAGGTTCGAGAACTTGCGGTGGAACGTATTTCCATTTGTCAAAATGACACACAACTTGTCGGGTGACTCGCCATAATAAAGACTCGGTGAAATTAGAATAGAGACTGAGCTGGCCTAGTACCGTCGGGGAACTACCAGGTCGTGGATCAGGTCGTTCCTTTTGTATGGCCTGACTGGCTCAAGGCTATCGTCTTTACTTCATAATAAGCAATCACTAAGGCAAACATTCGAGTCCTTGCGGTGGAGCATATTTCCG
>NC_134806.1:48998509-49023509 GCF_046742065.1 Oratosquilla oratoria
TGAGACTATCTCATCAGATTAGGATTAAGAACTGGAAATTGGTATCGTATTATGCCCTCCAGCAAGGGGGGCCTGTCTTCAGCTGAATAGAATTGTCTGACATCAGACAGAACATAATGTAGGAAATCCGTTATTGTAGTGAAAGGTTTCCTTGAGACTATCTCATCAGACTAGGATTAAGAACTGTGTAACCTTGTCAAGGTGTGACAGCTCATAACACCTGTTGCCAACCCGAGTCCTGTGTATAGCGACCTGCAACCTACGGGGCTTACGACATCAGTTAAGTACTAATTAGTAGCTTTGTTCAGCATATCATGGAGCGGCAGCCTCACCAGCTGATTAGTCATCCCAGGGCCTGAGCAGGGAACAGTGGGACTTGAACACTAATTTGGCCTTACCCCAGTCGAAAGAATAATTCTCATTTCTAGCATGAAGAAACACGGCCGATTGAAATTAAAAATAAGAATCATTCCTTCGACTGGGGTAAGGCCAGATTAGTGCTCAAGTCCCACTGTGGTTTCAGGAGGAAAATAGTTGAATCAGCTTTAATTGAGGAATACCCCAATATTAGTATTTCTAAAGGGCAGTGGACTCCAGACATTATTTCCAAAACGGCGGTCAGTAAACTTGTCCGAAGATTACAACCCCTATCCACCTCCCATTCCCCCTCCCCCGCCACCCCATCTTACCCCGCGTCTGAGTAATGCCATCAGTCCACGTTCCCTCTCATTTCTTTGTATCTGTAGCTTATAAGTCCCAATTGTCCACTGTCTCATGTACTTTCCTGAAGAGGGCTACAGTTGGTAGCCGAAATATAGAATCTTCTTTTATTCGAAGTCATTTTCTCCGACTGTGGGTTTCTTGTTCTATTCACAAATGTGTTACTACATTTCTGTTTAGACATATACATACATACATACATATATATATATATATATATATATGTATGTATATATACATATATATATAAATATACTATATGTATATATATACATGTATATATAAATATACTGTATAAATATACTGTATATATATATATATATATATATATATATATATATATATATATATATATACATATATATACCAAAGGAGAGAGGCCAAACGCTCTTTATAAAACTGGATCCAATGATGTTCCTTTCTAAAACAGAATTACAAACAACAATTTGGTTAACATTGTCCCATTCAATAATATGGTTAGTGTCCCTTACATGGACAAAAACCCCACTAGACATTTGGCCCGTCCATATACTATATCTGTGTTGATTCATCCTAATATTTAATTCTTTACCAGTTTGGCCAATGTAACAGGAGCTACAGTGTTTACAAGGAATACTAGACACATCCTACATTATCGCAAGGGGAATTTTTAATGAGGAGCTCTTTGATGGTACTATTTTTTAAAATAACATTAATATTGAACTCCTTAAGAATGCGAAGAAGTCTTACAAGATTTTCATGAAATGGAAGAACTAAAAGATTTTCCTTGCAAAAAATTTTTTTTTGGGATGTATTAAAATAAGACTTCCTGGCCCTATATTTTGCTTTATCTATAACATATTTAGGATAATTGAAGCCCGATGCAATGTCATATATTTTTCTTATTTCTTGTTCTAAAAATTCTGGACTGCAAATTCTATAAGCTCTTAAGAACATGGATGAAAAAACAGAAACTTTAGTATTAATATGATGTGCAGAATAGAAATGGACATATGACAAAACATTGGTTGGTTTCCTAAAAATGTCAAACCTAAAACATCTATCTTTTCTAATAATGGAAACATCTAAAAAGGGCAATTTGAGGTAGAACAAGATAACAAATTGCCCTTTTTAGATGTTTTTAGATTGGTGTCACGGAAAATATGTATCTGGGGATGAACGCAAAGAGGAGACTATCGGGTAATTTCGTCTTATGTATTTATTCTGGCTGACACCAAAGGACTTAATTCAAACGATGAAGACATCCCCTCTACCGTCCGCTGTCCTTTCAGCCGCTGCTAAGTTATTTAATTCATATTTGCGGCACCTCCTCGGCAGAGACGCGTATCTTGATGGATACTGTCTTTACAGGGTGGTACGTTTCCTGCTGCCTCCTTGCTACTTCATTCATCTTTGTGGCACTCCCTTGGGGGAAGGGATAACGCTACGGAGAACGAACACAAATTAGTCTTTGCTTATCATTATCCTTACACAGGAATCCAAAAACTAAATAGGAAATAATTGTTATACAGGATATGATTGTGACCTAGTGTTTTGGGAAACGAGGAAAGACGACTACTGAAAAAAGTAAATGGATTTGCACTGGAAAGGAGATCAAGTAAATGAGGTCTTGGGTGGCGGAAGCGAGGGGAAAATTTCCCGGAAGCAGACCGAGGGGAAATCAGAGGCTTCTGACAACTGATCCAAAAGGGAAAGGGAGGGAGCTACAGGATACAGACACTTCTGCTGGAAGAGTTTGCGTGTGTGTGTGTGTGTGTGTGTGTGTGTGTGTGTGTGTGTGTGTGTGTGTGTGTGTGTGTGTGTGTGTGTGTGTGTGTGTGTTTACCTAATCATATTGACCTAATTCTAGTCTACAGGGCATTAGTAACGCTCGTTGGGTCCCGTCTCCTATTCTCTAATTTCCTAACACACCTAGACTCATATTCATGTACTGTTCTAAATTAACCTAAATCTTTGATTTCCAACTATTATATTTAGATTTTAACTCATGTAGTGTTTGAGCTTGGGCTATGTCACGTTCTAAGCCATTCCACATATTTATACATCTATATGGAAAATTGTATGCCTTCACATCCTTTCGACGTATGGCCTTCCTTATTTACTTCCGTGACCCCCCAAAAGCCCTCCCATCTTCAATAGGTTAGGTTAGGTTAGGTTAGGTTAGGTTAGGTTAGGTTAGGTTAGGTTAGGTTAGGTTAGGTTAGGTTAAGTTAGGTTAGGTTAGGTTAGGTTAGGTATCCCTGTAGTGACCTGAACACTGCGATCATGTCACCTCTTTTTCTTCGATCTTTCAAAGTTGGTAGACCCATTCCTTTTAGTCTCTCCTCATATGGTTTATCTACCAGGCTGGGGACCAGTTGGGTTGCTAACCTTTATATTCACTCAGTATTGTTTACATCCTTCACTCTGTGAATGGGCCCATATAGCAGGGAGCACAGGAAAGTGTGTGTGTGTGTGTGTGTGTGTGTGTGTGTGTGTGTGTGTGTGTGTGTGTGTGTGTGTGTGTGTGTGTGTGTGTGTGTGTGTGTGTGTGTGTGTGCGTCTGTGTGTGTGTGTGTGTCTGCATGTGTGAGATTCACTAAGGTTTTGGATCACGTGTTGGACTCGTGATCAATGGCTATTACTTTCACAAATGAGAGCTTAGATCTCATTTATGACCGATCTATGGGTAATGTTGTGACCTTACACACAAAAAAAAAAAAAAAAAACTCGCCCACGATAGTTAGATTACAGACTCGCAGCTCTGCGATATGGAAATTATTTCACCCTTGGGCGGGATTCGAACTCGGATCGTTGATTTAGCGAATGCAAACTGTTATTATATATAAAAAAAAACACTGGGTACCAATCAGCTGTTGCCTAGAGTTTCTCTGGTCGAATAACTGCAGGCCTACTGCGGCCGTAAATGGTTTTCGTGGCCTTTGTGTTGTGTGAACGTAGGGCTGTTTCTATGTTACTAACAAGTACGAGTATGAAAAGGAGGAGGAGGAGGAGGAGGAGGAGGAGGAGGAGGAGGAGGAGGAGGAGGAGGAGGAGGAGGAGGAGGAGGAGGAGGAGGAGGAGGAGGAGGAGGAGGAGGAGGAGGAGGAGGGGGAAATGGAGGGAGCCATTGCCGGTAGATATGTTTCCAAGTAGAAGACGCCGGGAGAACTGCAGAAATGAACAGGAAAAGATTTGGAGCCTGGTCAGCAAGACTAAGTCCCGGCCCTTTGGAGCTGCACTGCTAGTGGGAGTAAAACTGTAAATCAAGATGTTCAAAATACCCGACGTACATACATACATATACCAAAGTCTTTTCCCCCCTCACACGGGGGGTAGCCAAAAACAAAAAGGCATAGAAACCACTCCCACCTATTCCATTTCCTATATATTCCACTCCCCTCCACCCTCCTCCCTCCCTCTCATCTTGGCACCTCCTGGATGACGGATCATCCCTGAATCTCGCCCACTTCCCTAGGTCAGAGGCAACGTCGCAAGACACAGCACATCCAGGAGGTGCTCAGATAAGAGGGGAGGGTGGAGGGGTGTGGAGTGTATTCAGGGATGGAATGGGTGGAAATGAATTTATGCCTTTCCCTTTTTGGCTACCTCCCTTGTAAGGGGGAAAAAGCCTTGGTATATGTATGTATGCATGATCAGGACATAAGAGAATGACCTAAATAATACATGGACTCAAAAATTTACCTTTCGTAAACAGGCATAGGCACCTTAACTTACATTCTCTGGAAAGACGTAGAGTGCTGGGTGATCTAATAGAGGTATGCAAATGGGTGAAGGGCTTTAACAAGGGTGACGTAGCAAGGTCATCATATTAAGACATCATGGTGAGACTCGCAGTAATGGATTTAAATTGGACAAATCTATATTTAAGAATGAATAGGCGAGAACTAGTTTACCAATAGTGGTCAATAAATGAAGCAGACTAAGAACAACGTTGCAAGTGCTGAAACTATTGGTCTTTGAGAGCAAGTTAGATAACTTTATGGATGGGGCTTATGGGTGGTAATGGGTATGGACTACTTAATGTAGGCCTTATGGTCTCTTGCAGTCTTCTCCATTCTTATGTTTTTATATATGTATGCATTCTTACATGTGCACACTCGACGGTGCATTGGTACCGTTCTCAACTAATAATTCAGCGATCCGAGTTCGAGTCTTGCCCAAGGATAAAAAAAATTCAGCATCGCTGCACAACGAGCCGGTACTCCAATTCTGGTTGGCCAGAAGTCGTGTGTGTATGTGTGTGTGTGTGTGTGTGTGTGTGTGTGTGTGTGTGTGTGTGTGTGTGTGTGTGTGTGTGTGTGTGTGTGTAATTCACCATGGTCTTGGATCACGTGTTGGAGTCGTGATCGACAGCTATTACCCTCCCGGAAGAGAGCTCAGAGCTCATATATGACCGATCTATGGGTAATGCTATGACCTTATATGCACACACACACCCAAATCTCCTCCCACGAGAGTTTGAGTAACGACTCCCAGCGCAGCGATATTGAAGTTATTTCAGCCCTGGGCGGAATTCAAACCAGGACTGCCGTAGTGGCGGCCGCGAATGCTACCACTAAGCCATCAAGTCGTGTGTGTAAGATCGAAGTATTACCCCATAGCTCTGAACTCTCATCCAGGAAGGTAGTAGCTGTCGATTATGAGTCCAACACGTAATCCAAGACCACGGTGAATCACACACCATACACACGCGCGTGCACGCACGCACATGGAAAACATAATTCACTTTATAACGAAATAAAGAATACATGAAATATGAATAAAAAGATGCATTGCAGAAGACGCGTATATCTCGCAAAAAGAAACCCATTGAGACACCAAACACTGAAACGTGAGCTCTACTCGTTGTCTGGAGAGGGGGAGGAGGAGGAGGAGGAGGAAGGTTCTTGTGTCGGGGGGGGGGGGTTATAGAGGGGACTGTCTGGATTCAGTGATTGACATTAGCTGGGGAGGTGGGAAGGGGAAAGAGAAGGGGAAGGAGAGAATGAGGCAGAGGGGAAGGGGCAGGTGAGAGGAGTGGATAGGGAAGAGGAAGGGGAAAGGGAATGGGGAAGGGAAAGGGGAAGGAGATAGGAATGGGGAAGGGAAAGGGGAAGGAGAAAGGAAAGGGGAAGGGGAAGGGGAAGGGGAAGGGGAAGGGGAGTGGGAAGGGATGGGAAGGGGAAGAAGAAAGGGATGGGGGTAGGAGAAAGGTGGAGATGGATAGAGGTAGCCTAGGGGAGCGGGAAGGTTAAGGGGAGGATGAATGGATTGAAGGCAAGAGAAAAAGGGAGTGGACGGGGAAGGGGAGGAGGAAAGGGAGGGTTAAGGAGGGAGTGTGGAGATGTCAAGGATCGGTCCTCAAATGAAACAAGAGATGTACTCGTAGTGTAATAGCGCTGCTGGCTAGATTGGAGGAAGACCATAAAAAGGGTGACTATTGGAGAATCATCCTCAGTAATAGGTATTACATTTGCTCGCGTCTTTCTGACAGCTGTAGGGGGAGTAGATCTTTCGAAGGTAGATAACTCACGTCAACGAGTCTTTTAAGACGTTACAGACTTATTCGTATCGTAAACGTTTTACATAAAATGATACGATTGTTACAACTTCACAAAAGACACCAGCCATTGTAGTGCTTACAAATGAAACCAGTTGTATAACAACTTGCTCAAGTCCTCTAATAAACATCGACGGAAGATTATGAAAACCATTTGATAATCTCACATCCAAGAGGTGCCACATCTTCAGATCTGTAGCTCATTGTATAGCTTCTGTTGTGGCGACGCCAGACGATTTGTTGTGTATCCGGGATTCCTGATCCGGGCTAGAAAGGGACCTCGGGAAGGGTCCGGATGTAGGACGGAAGAGAGATTTCGGTTTCTTCGTCTACCAGAAGTCCTCACAGATTCTTGTGCAGAAGCAACATCCCGTCCAGGAGCCTCCGGCCACCACTTCAACGAAATGAAATTCCTTCCTACTCCTCCTCTTGGATGTGCTGCTGTTGCACATTGGTTTCTGTCTCGTTTTTTTTTCTTACGACCCGAAACTCCAGTCCAATGGCCTTCGGTTATTTCGATTTGGTTGACGCCGGACGATTCTAGTCAGTATTAAAGGACACCTCTGAGTAAGAGTAAGAACGAGAATGTGCGTTGCATGATGGCAGATATGACAACTTGCTTTCACGTAAAATTACAACTTTAATTCTTCGTGCCACTTCGTGAGAATAATCTAACCCTTCACCTACCGAAGAGGTGCCATGAAAACGAATAAAACTGTCTGGCCAGAGACGTCATGAAAGGAAACGTTCCACCCGAGATGGAAGGAGTTAATTTCTCTTATTATAGTTTTTATTTATTTATTCATTTATTATTATTTTTTCGCATTTGACCTAGATATGGACCAAAAGGTCTCCTGTCGGCATGCTCCGCCTTTGTAATCCTTTGTAATCCTTTGTAATCCTTATCAAGACTTACGACCCTTCCCTACGCTGACGTTCGTTCACATGAAGGAAATCTGACGTTAGCGATGATAAAGTCTTTAAAGGATACCACGAGAAAGAAAACCTATTTCTCAACTAACATGCTGTTTATTTTGTTCAGTTACTGATTTATTTTATTCTTTTATCTTACACTAAAAAAGATATATTAATGTATAGAAAATATTGAGGATGTACACTATATTTTCACGTTTAATTCTTGTTATGATATAGTTAAGATAAAAGTTGTTGAAATAATTGTGGTTTTGGCTATTGCAGAGTAAAGAAAGGACAAAAGATTAAAGGGATAGGATCTCGGCGTAATTGTCAGTAATGATCTCAAATTATCTAAGCAGTGTATTTCGCCTTAGAGAAAGCAAATAACATTATTGGGCTGCTTGCGCGAGCTTTTGGTTTTAAAAGCTCATCTGTCATAACAAGATATAAAAATCGTCAGTTCGTCTACATTTGGAATATTCTGCTTCGTATGGTCTCATTAAAGACACTGATAGATTGGAAAAGTTACAATGGCGAAACATAAAACTGATTCCAAATATCAAATATAAATCATACGAAAATCGACTAAAACATATGAATCTATTTTCCCCCAAAAAAGCGTAGACTCATACGTGATTTGATACAGGTCTTTAAGATTCTAAAGAGAATTGACAACAGCAAAAGTGACGAAATTTTCAGACTGAATGAGAATCAGAGAAGAAATAACGGTCTCAAACTGTCAGGAAATTGACTAAAATTGGAAGTGAGTAGAAACAACTTTGCCAACCGTGTAGTTAATGAATGGAATAAACTTTCTGCTGAAGCAGTGCAATTTAGTACAGTTCGAAGTTTTAAGATTCATTTAAATAAACACCTAAGCAATATACTGTAATGCCTGCCATTTACTTGATCTTATCTATTTGTTCATTATCATTTATTTATTAATTTATTCATTATCTGTTTATTTTTCATTATTTATTTATTAATTACTTATTACATATTATCATTATTTATCTGTTTATTTAGCATTTAGTATTATCTATTTATCTATTGTATTGATTTATCTATTTATTAATTTTATCTTTTATACTTTTTCTATTTAATTTATTTTTTGCAACAGACTTAGTTATGGACCATAAGGTCGGTCCGTAGGGCATTTCCAATTACACTGGCCACTGCCAAGGTGTTTCAATAATCTCCATGAGAACATTTTTGTAGTGAAAAAAAAAGGTGTTGCGAGAATAATGAACACTAGAATACAATGGAAACACATAATAATAACAATAACAAAATCAATAAGGTTTGGGTCTTTTAATGTGCGTGGATGTGGTACAGATGAGAGTAAAAGGAAAGAGATAGGCAGTATGTTTGTGAGAAGAAAGATAAAAGTATTGGCATTGAGTGAAACTAAGTTGAGAGGAAGGGGCGAGTTTGAGTTTGGGAGGGTAGTTGGGAGGGTGTCAGGAGTGAAGAGAGGACGAGAGAGAAGGGGTGGTTGTACTAGTAAGTCAAGAGATAGGTTTCTTCAAGGTTAATGTGGACGAAGGTGAAACTGGAAAGGAAGATGTGGGTCTTTGTAAGTGCATATGGGCCTGGTAGTGAGAAGAGTGTTAAAGAAATGGAGGCTTTTTGGATATATTTAGATGAGTGCATAGAGGGTTTAGAGAGAAATGTCAATGTAGTGGTATTGGGAGATTTCAATGGTAGGGTAGGAGACAAACCAATAGATAGAGTGGTTGGATAGTGTAGAGTTCAAGGCAGATATGTAAGAAAGTTTTAGGAAAAGGTAAGGATGTTTTTTGGGCCTTTATGGATTTGGAAAAGACTTATGACAGGGTAGACAGGAAGGCACTGTGGGAAGTATTGCAGATATATGGGATAGGAGGAAAGCTGTTAAGAGCAGTCAAGAGATTTTACGACAGTAGTGCCTGTGATAGAATTAGAAATAGAGAGAGTGAATGGTTTGAGGTAAAGGTGGGACTTCGCCAGGGATGTATTATATCACCTTGGCTGTTCAATTTATACATGGGTGGGATGGTTCGAGGGGTAAACGCAAGGGTAATGGGTCGGGGATTGGAGATGGTTAAAGAAATGGAGAAAAGTGGAAGATAAACCAGTTGTTGTTTGCTGACGACACTGCGCTTGTAGCAGGATCAGAGGAGGGATTAAGGAAGCTAATGACGGAGTTTGGGAAGGTGTGCGAAAAAGAAGGTGAAGATAAATGTGGGTAAATGTAAGGTGATGAGATGTACAAGGGGAGATGATGTCAGCAAATTGGAAGTGAGTATTAAGGGAGAGAGACTGGAGGATGTGGATAGCTTTAGATATTTGGGTACAAACGTGGTTGGTGGTTTGTTTGTTTGTTTGGTTGGTTGGCTGGTTAATTGGTTGGTTGATTGGTTTGATGGTTGGTGGGTCGGATGCTTGGTTGCTTGGTTGGTTAACTGGCTGATTGGCTGGTTAGATATTCGATTGGTTGGTTGGTGGGTTGTTTGTTTGTTTGTTTGGTTGGCTGATTGGTTAGTTGTTTGGTTGATTGGTTTGATGGTTGATGGGTCGGCTGGTTGGCTGCTTGGTTAATTGGCTGATTGGCTGGTTAGATATTCGATTGGTTGGTTGGTGGGTTGATTAGTCGGTTGGCTTATTGGTTAGTGGGTTGGTTGATTGGCTAGTAGGCTGGTTTGTTGGTTGAATGACTGATTGGCTGATTGATAATTTCATTTTTTAAGTGGTTGTTTGATTGCTAAGTTAATTGACTGACTGACGATTGACTAAATGTCTAGTTGGTTGACTGTTGTTGTTGTTGTTTTCTCTTTTTCTAGTTTCATTCTATCAAAATCCCAACCGTTTACCCTTTTAAACATTTGAGCTAATTTACTCTGCTGAACCAAATCGTTTGGCGACAGGCACGAAAATGCAAAGACCAAGTTGCTCATTGAAAGCGTCAACTGAGATAGTTTCAATGCTTTGAGTGTTTAACGGACCTACGGCTGAATAAAGTCTTCCTGTGATAACCAGAATAAATTTACAATACCAAGTTGGGTTGAGTTGGGGATTGATGGGGTTATGGGTGATGCCTTTCTATTTACAAACTAACTTGATTGTATCCGTAAAGAGGGACACTCATATAATGGTTCTTTGTACCGCCAGAGAATTCTAATAATCTCGTTGACGCTCCCTTGCCCAGAAGAGGTTGCATGCAGGCAATCCTGATTAACTCTTCCGGGTGGCAATTATCCTTTCGATGTGGCAGCCACCGGAGCATTTTACTATTTCCTTCCGAGGTACCCTTTTGGTAGCAAGAGAGGTTTTGCTAACCTCAACTAACCTCTTTCACATCGGGTTGCGCTTTTCGTTTCATACTGGCTACCGCCAGACTATTTCACAAACCTCCGTGGTAACCTACCTGCATCTAAGAAAGCAAACGTAAATATATTGAACGAAATCTAAAAGGAAGAGGAGAGAAAATAAGACGACGAGATGATGTGCGGCCGGTGTACGAGTATTTCATGCAGCGAAATCAGCAGCGAGGACAAGAGCATCGAAGGTATTCACAGGAGGAAGCCAGCGAGAAGACTTTTATCATTGCGATGATGCTCGTCAATGTTCCTGGGTCGCAGAAAATCCAGGAGGCATCTAAAGGATCACTGAGGTCACCCGACCGGCGATGATATGTGCAATTGAACGAAAAAGTAAACCTATACAAATGTCCGACGCAAAGCCAAGGCCTAAGACGATTAGAGAGAGAGAGAGAGAGAGAGAGAGAGAGAGAGAGAGAGAGAGAGAGAGAGAGAGAGAGAGAGAGAGAGAGAGAGAGAGAGAGAGAGAGAGAGAGAGAGAGAGAGAGAGAGAGAGAGAGAGAGAGAGAGAGAGAGCAATAGAAAAGAGCAATACTTATGAGATCATCATACTCTTTAGATAGAAAGACACATTTTTTTTATTTGTTCTGGCTGATGCCAGATGATGTTATTCAGCCTCAGGCAAGATTAAATTCATGGAACCTCATTAGGAAACTGACAGTGAATGGAGCAGACAGGCAGATTCCATTAACATCTCTAAAGCTTAATTCGCGTCCCAGCTGGGTTCAACTTTACACACTTTCGTTGCAACGGCGCATATGTGTACTTCATAATAAATAAGGTATAAATCCTCAAAACACTGATTCACGTAATGAGAAGAGACTCCATATGCGACTACGTTCATTGACACTGAAAAAAAGAATCGTCTTGAAGGAGCAGTGGAACTCGAGCAAGACAATTTCTTCACCTTGCAGTATCCTTCACACAACACGGTTATGTTGTGCAACTTTGGTATCACTTCGAGCGCGCATTAGAGCCTCTGTTGCGATATGAATTCCTCCGACAAAATTCGATTCTTGTGATCTCTTATAAAAACATAAGAGGGTTCTGGTGTTTGACCCCTCAATCTCGGCTTAAATTGTCCACAAACTGAGTGTTGGAGGTTTTCTTCATTGTTTAGATGGTCCTAGAGTGATTTAGAACGCTCGTTTCAAAGACCCAAAGATGTCGATGATGTCATGACCATGGCAATGCCTTTCCTGCGATGACGTGACTTAGATGTCCTGTTATGGATAACAAATGGGTTGAAATAGTAAAGTAGGCCAACAAGAAACCTTTCGGTTTTTAACAAGGTCAGATACAGAACCAATGAGAAGGGGGTACACTCAAAAAAGGGATATAAAACATGTAAATCAAAATACCAATTGGCAAATCAAAATACCAATTGGCAAATACTACACCATTTTGAATTAGTGCTTATCTAACAAAACCTCACATTTTCTAACTCTATTACATTCCATTGCCTTAGCGGGAACCTTGTTCTATTTCACTGACTACGCTTGTGGAAAAATTTGCTTCTACCTATCTTTGAGCCAGTATTTTATCTGGTGATATCAGTTCCGCTCTGGAAAGACGATAGGAGGGAAGGAGGGAGGGAGGGGGGGGGGAGCATACGACGGGGAGGACTCTGGACAGAGCCGCCCATTATAATAAAAAAAAAAATATAAATATAAAAAAAAATAAAAATAAAAAAAAAAAAAAATAATAAAAAAAAAAAAAAAAAAGGAAGATTGTCACAAACACCATATCAAATCAGACCCAGGTTTCGATTTTGGTCATTCTCATGAGCTGGTGTTATGATCTGCAGGTAGTTTGACTAGCCCTTAAACCCACTAGTCGTCGGTTTTGCCTGGCTGATGACAGAGTTTGGTCTCTAGTTCCTTTCCCTCACCTATCTGATCCTGTCATCTTCCAGAGTCCGTGTTTCCATACCCTCGTCTCTCCATATCTACCTATCTGTAAAAAGTCTCTTAAGTTATTAGTTCCTTTGAAGACCTTTATCAATTCCTTTCCCCTCGAGTCTCTGCACAATATCATTCAGGGTCCTATAACGAGAGAGGTGAATAAGTCAACGTATAGTATGACATTTTTTTTTTATACAGCTGTCAGTCTATCTTATTTATCTCCGTGGAGCAAACATAAATAGTGAAGGGACTAGCCTATTTCGATGAAGTTTGACATACCAAATAGCATCTTCCCTTTCGAACGTAAACCCCTCACAAGATCAATCATAATATTCTAATTCATTGACAATTTCAAAAATAAAAATACTTTACCTTACAAAACACTCTCACACATCCACAATATCTTAACGCTAAAAAAAAATATTTATAATACCAGGTTTCCTCATTCAGAATAATACCTTTACAAACAAGAAATTATTTAAAATAATACCACCTATCCCTATTCCCCACCTATCTATTCACAAACTCATATACCATAATTCATCCCCTTATTCATTTATCTATCCTTATTTACTATTTTAACTACCGTTTGTTTACCACTACCATTTGTTTCACTTTCCCATATTTCCCCCTTACCAAACTTCATTACATTTTAATTTATTTATTCTTTTGAGATCTTTGTTTTTTACACACAGTTTTTCACCAACCACCATTGACTTAGTTTTACCCAATTCCTGTATTTGTATTGCTTTCACCCCCACCTATAATCTTTTCCCTGCACAGAGTTTCAAATTAATAATATAAAAAAACAAAAATTTTTATACAAAAATATATACAAATACCCATCACTACATCCCAAACTTTAGTTTAAAATTTTGTTATTAACAACTATAAACATAACAATATTCCCAATATAAAAACAACATTTATTATATCTATCACAATAAATTATACAATAAACATATTGTAATTTTATCCGTTTTTAAATATGTTATATTTAATATAATATATATATATTTATACAATACATATAAATATATATATATAAATAATACAACACCAAACATACATATAATATACATTTATATATATATATATTTATATATGTATATATATACAATATATATATATATATATATATATATACATATATATATATATATATATAAAACATTACTACATAATATATATATATAACATACAACAATAACACAAAAATATACACACAAACACATTTATATACATATATATAAAAAAAAAAAAATAAATATATATAAAAAAACTTAAAAAATTCCAACATGTTCTCACCAAATAAATCACAAATAAACAAATCATTAAAAATTTAAATAAAAAACACATCATAACATAAAATAATTAATAATTAAATTAAAATACATCTACAACATTAATAAACTTCTCTTTAAAAAAATTTATATATTAACAAATTATTAACAAAAAATAAAATCATTCCTCCAGCTATCAACAAAAATTTATATTTACAACAACATAATTCTCCTATATACATCACAACCTTTTTAATACAAACATCACAACAAATTAAAAAGAAATCGTATTAATCTTTTTAACAAATACATATTGTTTTACAAATATTCCTATAATTTTAGAGCATTTATAATCATTATATCATCTTTAAAGTAACTTTTATTAGTCAAATGAACAAAACTCTATTATTTTATTTCTCTCCCCCCCCCGCAACACACACACACACACACACACACACCACACACACACAAAAACACAAAAAAATAAATAAAAAAAAACTAAATGTCAAAAATATTTTAAAACATTTTAAAAAATAAAAAAATTTAAGAATTATATACCAGGTTTTAAACTAATAAAATATTAACACAAATACCTTTCTAGCATTAAAAATACTACAGCAAACAAAAAAAAAATCAACTAAAAAAAATCATCATCAAATAATGAACCTCAACATAGTATAATAACTCACTAATCGAATAAAAACTATAAATGAAAAATCGTGGTCTTTATATAATAGTAGCCTGACAATAGGGTCCTTGGCTATTGAAAAACAACAAAAAAAAAAAAAAAAAAGAGGAAAAGAATGTTTCCTGAAATATCAAAATGATCTACAAATGGGTACTAATCATTTATTATTTTGTAGTCCTTGTTGTTAACTTCTACCTTTAAGTAAAATTTGGTGATAAAAATCTCCATATACTTATGACACGTCTAAATGTATGTATATATATCTAAAAAATATATATATATATATATTATATATAGTATTATATATATATATATATATATATATTTCTAAAAAATATACATCTATCAATATCTATATGCATATCTATATATATCTATATATATAATATATAATATATATATATATAATACATACATACATCACAAATACATACATACATATATACATACGTATATACATATATACCATACATACATACACATATACATACATACATACATACATACATACATACATACATACATACATATATGAGAACGGGGTGGAAAGGGAGTTGGGAGATAGAGTTGATGAAAGAGTATTGGGATGATTTGGACACACTGAAAGAATGAGTGAAGAAAGACTAGTAAAAGAGGGGTGAAAGGCAGAGGTGGAGGGAGTGAGCATGAGGGGACGACCAAGAATGAGATGAGATAGATGGAGTAAAAGGGACATTGGGAAAGAGGGGGGAATGTCTGTTAAGGAAGGACGGGGGAAGACAGAAAATAGGAGTGAATGGAGGACGGTTGTGTGAAGATCATGCTACGATAGATGAGGGGGATTGGGTGGGGGGTTGGGGGGTTGGGGGGTGAGGGAGCATGTGTGAAAAATAAATTGACACAGCCCGAAGGGATTTCTTCCCGTCTTCTCCATTTCTTCACGAGGGGACGGAGAGAGAAAGGGGTGGGGGGACGGCTCGCCGATTTAATGAAGGTGCCTCGCTGGGGATGTGCTGTGTCTTGGGACACTGCTTCTGACCCAAGGCAGTGGGCGGCATGCAGGGATGACGCGTCATTCACGAGGAGCCAAGATAAGAGCGAGGGAGATGGATGGATGGGAGTGGAGTATGTAGGGATGGATTAGGTGGGAGTGGAGTATGTAGGGATGGATTAGGTGGGAGTGGTTATTATGATTTTTTTTTTTTTTTTTGGCTACCTCCCTTGTAAGAGGGAAAAAGCCTTCGGTATATGCATGTACGTATATATATATATATACATATATATATATATATACCTATATATATATATATATAAATATATATATATACATATATATATATACATATATATATACATATCTATATATATACATATATATATCGATATATATAATATATATATATATATATATATATATATATATATATACATATATATATAAACCAGCCCCGTCAAGAGCAGACATTTCAGCCGCTACGGACGCTCTGGCCATAGTAATGGAAGAGGCTTTTCCTAGAGGTCTTCAATCCTTTCTCTACTTTTAGTAACTATATTTGGTCTTGCCGATCTAAATTCTTGATGTTACGTTTTTCAAAATGAGGACAGTACAGGAAAAAACTTCTTCCAGAGATTTTATTCACCATATTTTACTAGAGGTACCATACTGTTTCATTTACTTTATCTATACATTTATCTAGTTTCTGGGCGAAAGCCTCGAGGCTATTTTTTCATAAGTGCTGGAGGGTTCTTGAGTAGGTTTAATATCCCCGCCACTAAAAATTCATATATCATCAATATATTATTCTATTCTTTTTTCATGTTTCTATGCTTACAGTTCTTTTTCATTCCCTATCTCTCTCTATATCTCTTTTAGCCTATAGTCATCCCTTGTCTTTGACTAATATGTAACATGCCTTTCTTGCCCAGAGACAATGTTCATCGGCGAGTCATCTCGCCTATGTAAAGACTCGTTGTAATCTATTTGTAGTAAGGAGGTAAAGTAAGACAGAGACAAAAATTTCCTTAACCTCCTCTTACCGGTGTTAAACATTGGTTAGGGATCAGTAGTAACAGCAATGTCATACCAGAGCTAGCTACTACAAATGGTGATCCTGGATAGTGGTTGCTCCCGCCTCTAGCCGCAGGACCGCCTGGTGAGCTGATGCCACTCGCTCTACCTTCTGGTCGCCTTTCCCCCGCCCTACCTGCTGGCTGTCCTCGACCTCCCCTCCTGCTGCACAGCCGCAGCAGCCTTTTGAGTCGTTGTCTGTCCCGGATGCCTGCTGAGATGCCGCCACCGACCTCCTCGCCTGCTGGCCGCTGCCACCTTTCCTGCTTGCTAGCCACCGCCGACCGCTCTGCCTGGTGGTCGCCCCCGACCTCCATGCCTCCTGGCTGCCGCCATCTATCCCAGATCGCTTGACGAGTGGCCGCGGCCTGTCCCAGACCTCTCTCTCTCTTTTCTTTTCTTTTACTGTGGCTTCAACCGGGCTCTTCTTACTCATTTCCGTCGCACCCTTCCAGTAGTGATGGTATTATATATAGACTGTTCCGTTAAACCCCTTCCTCGATCTGGCTTTTACTTAACTATCTAATTGATATTCGTGTCATTCCCTCGAATTTAAAGAGTTTTAGAATTTGTTTAGCCCATTTGTCCCCGTAGTTCTCCCTCAGTGGAATAAAACTGTCTGCTGTTGAATAGATTCACATACCTACCGTTAGCTACAACAAAATATATAAAACAAAACACGAATCCTAGAGCATCTAGGAATCTAAGATCTGGTGTTCGGTCGGGCGAGCAAGTGCCAGCCATTAGGGTTGCACTGAGGAATGGTGGAATCGTGGTCTCTGGGAGACGAGAGGGCGCCTTTCCTTGTGCAGCAGGGGCACCACGTGCAGTCAAGCGCCACCGATTGTCATTGCATAATGCATACTTTATGATTAATACTTGACTTAATCAATCTACGTTACCGCATCGTTATATCATAGCATCTGTTTTTGTTCTGTTATCATTTGTCTGCTCGATTTTCATTTATTATTAGTTATATGTCAATTTATTATTATTTTCTATTTGCCTGTTTGTTTATTATTTAACTATACCTATGCATTTATTTATGTATTTTATTTGTTATTTACATTATTATAGTTTTTTATTTATTCATTTATTATCATTATTATTATTATTTTTTTTTTTTTTTGCATCCGACCTAGATATGGACCAAAAGGTCTCCTGTCGGCATGCTCCGCCTTTGTAATCCTTTGATCACATACGTCTGACTCGCCTGAATCCTCCAGCCCGGCCACCTCCAGACTATTTCATTATTTGTTTCCATTGTGCTTCTTAAGTAACTTTAATCCCATGGTGACATAATATAATGCTGCATTTTTTTTTCTTTTTTTGTATAATACAGAGAATTATCTGACACTACTATGGTTTTATAAACATGCAATGCTCTGTTATGTACTGTGGCGTGTGATATCTTGACCATACGGTTGCATCGTATGATGTTGTATTATCACATTTAACTGTATCAATACACAATGATCCGTCCTCAGAAGTCAAGCAATAATATTGCGAGGCAAATAGATGCAACACTGGATGTACAATTAGTGCACATTTTGTATTCCGTTATGTATTAATTCCTACATGCGCATCACAATTTTTTCTTTGTTATACAAAATAACTGCACAAATCAAGCATGATCCATTCACTGCAGACTGACAAGACTATTTTGCCTCGTTTCTGTATCATTGCTATCTGCTGCAACATTCAATTGAGGGTTTGACGCGGTTTAAGTCAATTTCAACTGAATAAAAAACGCATCGATGTCAAAGGCGTAAGTAGGTCAACTGGGGTCAAATAGGAGTCCCGGTCAACCCAGCCGTGACCCGATTTCCATGTATGTCCAGAGTTCACTCCTCTACTGAATAAAATTCTCTGGAACAGGCCAGAACGAAAACGCATGAGGCCCGTAGTCATGAGGAAGGTGTCAAGTGCAGAGGTCCACGCGCATATTTCCATGTGATGACATTTTCTTAGATAATGGCTGACCTGCGCATGCACGTTCCACGGGGTACCGTTGTGTCGTGCTAGTTTCAATTTCTCTTAACACTACGTCGACTCGGGTTTGAAACCAATGAATATTGATGCCTGTTACCTGTCATGGCACTTCGAAAATCTAAGGCAAAGATGACAGCTTTGGTCGTTGAAGTTAGCGACTCGACTTTTTTTTCATTTCATTCTTTCATTCTTTCTTCATTTTCTTTATTTTTCTTTCTTCTTTCCTTCCATCTCTCACTCCAATGATGCCATAATGAAGCTGTCAAGTTGAGATACTGAGACAATATATCACACTCCCCTGCTCCGTCCGGTCGTTATTTCCGTTAATGTAGTGTTTGTTACACTAATGTATTGAAATGTCTCTTCTACTTTTGTCAATGTTTTCAATAACTGTTTCAGAAATCTGCCTCCCCCCTCATCACAGCTCAAACACCAACGGCTGTTTTATAGTTCTTTCTTTTTCATAAAAGTGAAGGACGATTATATTTCACTGTTGAATGGATTGCCATCATCATATCACTAGATATATAAATAATAAGTCATATAAATCATATCTTCAGAACTGCTGAATATGCATATTCCTATCAATATTACCAGATTATCATTTATTCAGGGTGTAGCATTCTACATGTACTCTTTTTCGACGTAAATTCCACTTGTTATCTAATGATAAATTCGTTATCTATCGTTGATTTAACTTTAAGCACACCTATATTATGAACCCCTGCTGGAGAACGTGGCTGTTCTCTTTACAGCATACCTCTGTAATACCCCAAGATGATCCTATGGTTTCTGTATTTCTTTATATTATAAACTGTATTTACTTCAAAATAATACACAAATGACATGTCATTGACTGATCGTTATACTTTACCTACGTCGTTACTTACGACTAGATAGAACATCTGTTGTATAACATACCTTATATCTCGAGTTGTTTAGATGGTTTTCGTACTAACAAAAACGATTATTTATGGAAGTTGCATCCTTACATTTTCTAGAAATATAGTATGAAACACTAATAAAGGTCTCTACACTCTATTACTGGCATAACTATGTAACACTTTGAACTGTTTCAGTGGCTTCTATACGCCTCTGTCTTACCAACGGTAGACATTTAATGCACAATGGCGCACTTATTATTCATCACTGCCACGATTTCTTTAACTATGGCAACTACTGAAGGGTCATTACACTCTAATGTGTGGCATAATTCTGTGGCACTTCAAGCTGTTTCAGTGGTTTCTGTGTATCCCTGTTTTATCGAGAAACGAACTTGATGAACAACGAAGCACAGACTAATTAGCTTTGTCACACATTTCTAAACTGTGGAAGGCGTCACTGTAATACAACGCGGCATACTTCTGTCGTGCATTGCAGAGTATCACGGGTGACAAATGCTGCTCTGCTCCACACTGCCCGCCTGGCCCACACTACCCAGCGACTGTGAGAGCCAAACGCGGCTGCCAGATGACGCGGCATGCTCATCTCCATCCCACGGCGCAGCACGACGTAACACACTGCTACTCACCGTCACCCTACGCTCTGCAGCGTCCCGGACTGAGCCAGACTATCTTACGGACATATTCTCATACCAATCGAAACACAGTTTCCGTGATTTTGCTTATATTTTGTTGACGTTTTTCAAGCTAAGAGAAGCATTTCTAGTCACATGTTCACAACTATGTTGTGAATATGTAATTGGAAATGTGTCTGCCGAAATTTAGTTGTTTTAACAAAATTGTACGAGTACATACCGTCATCGTACTTACGTTGCGATTTGACCACTAATATGTCTGGTAACACCAAGTGATATCAATAAATGTTTGCAAACTATACTAACACATTATTTGAGGCAACCTTCAATATGACGACGTCCCCTAAATCGAACGAAATAGTTTGGTGTTACCCAAAGTAAAATCTGCAGAATATATAACCGTAGCAAGGGTTTCAATTTGCAGACAAGTTGCTTCAGGAATGCTATGTAGATTTATTCATACGCAAGTTGAAATATAGGAACGACTGTCGAATAAACTATCGGATGACTTTTTTTTTTTTTTTTTTTTTTTTTTACAAGATAACAGTTAGATGATTCATTTCGTTAATATAGCTTTTCTACATATTCTCCTACAAATGACTATTTGTCATAATTTTCGTTCATTTCAGTAAGTTTGCACATAACAGTGTTATCCTATCGTTACTTAATTTACTTAATTTAGAGGACGATAACTCAACGATCCTAAGTTAATTTGACCCCAAGGAGTAACTTGGTATGTGTACCAAATTCAATATCCGGGGCGAAAAGCCTGAAAATTACTAATCCAAGATGGCCGCTGGCAGCCACACTGAAAATATAATTTTCTAACTACTTGCCACAAAAATATATGTAAAACCTTTTTCAAATAGTTTTTTGAAGGTGAGGAATTCATTAGAGACATCAGTTTCTTGAGTAAAGGCCAAGGAAACAAGGTAATAAAAAAAAAAAAATCTTTAACAGGCATCGTGAAGAAAACAAAAACCTCAACCTCAAACATGAAATAATGGAGTTGAGAAACCTATAATTTTGGAGGATATAAGAAAACAAGCATTTGATTAATATACTTTTTTCAATCATACATGGAACTCTAAAAATTTAAAAATACAAAACAACACTTGCTAGTTTAGAAGGCAGCAATGTCATTATGAGTATGATGAGCATTCTTCAGGTAGTGACAGGGGTTTTACAATGATCTCCTCCCTTGTATTTGTAATATTTGCAGCAATGGATCCCAGCTACCCGGCAGGGAACTCATTCCTGCGTACATACTTGCCACGCATACAAGGATCTAGAGGACCTTCTGGTTTTGAGTTCACAATATCAGGGTCTAATAAACTGTTTCTTCTTACAAATCCATAACACTCAGTATTTAGAATCAGGGTAGTATTTCTACATGCAGCTTGAACCCAGAGCTGTTGTTATTTAAAGCTTCGAAGGATATTTTTACTTGCATTAGTTGAAATGGAAAGAGTTCTTTCAAAGTCCATCTTGAGGTCACTACGGTCAAATGCAACAAGATGCAAGTCATCTAACGTCCGCAAGTCTGTTGATAATTTGAGACATTTGACCAAACTGTCTCTGCCATTTGTATAGCATTTTCCGTTTGTTGTGGACAGTCAAAATTCAGGATCAGAGAGGAATTTCCCTGTTTGCGGAGAGCATTCAGTGCTGCAAGTTTGATTGAGATCTTGCTGGTTGTAACGCGTCCAGTCATCAAGGAGTGCTGTGAGCTCATTTCTCAGTGCTGTCCAGATATCATACCTGACAAAATGGTATTATTGATATTTTCATCTCCTGCTGTTATTAAATTCTCTATTGCGAAGTTTTTTACCGTTTCATCAATTTTAGCACTATATTTATCGAAACGGCTTTTACAACAGTGGTTATGATACTGGATATCAGCTGTAAAAACATAATCTATTTCCTTGAACAACATGGCTGCATTTAATAGTTTTAGGGTCATTGGCTTTTCAAAGATTCTGAACAATGTGTGCATTTTTTTGTTTAACTGTCTTGCGATCTGCCACAAAATATATATATATTATATATATATATATATATATAAATATATATATATATATATATATATATATATATATATATATATATATATATATATTATTCATACAGATATTTTTAGTTATACTGAACTTTAATCTCTTGTTGGAACGTTCAGATACATCATTGATAGATCCTTGCTAAGATAATTCTGATTGTTCTAATAGTTGAGTTATTCTGTCAGTCTTAGCCATGTCCCTTTGAAAATATCTGTAACAAGATGAGGTGTGGTATTTCATAATGCCCTGCTCTTGCACTGTCAATTGTCATCGCTGTCTGCTTGTTTAGCAAGTGAAACAATAAGACCACGGCCGATTTCACCACTGGAAAGGTACACAGATAGTTTCTTCTTCCGGCACAAGATACAATTCTCTAGATCAGGGGTTCTTAACTTTTTTTCTCCAATTCCCCACTTTTTAGTGAGCCAACTCTCCATTTCCCACCACAGCATCGGTCTTTGACAAATTCAATTTTAACCCATGCAGTGTTTAGTACGTAAACACCAGAAACAAACAAAAAGAAACAAAAACACATCGATTAAAAAAAAAAAAAGACAGTGGTTCTTCTGTCCGACCGGTCATTCCCCACTTGGCAACTCCGCCATTTCCCACCAGTGGGGAATTCCCCACTGGTTAAGAACCACTGCTCTAGATTGATTGGCTTAGGCTTATGTGTAGCAGGAGAGGAGGTCAGAAATACTTGATCCTAAAAAGAAACAACAACACTACTGTTAGACTGCTAGACAAAGCTAAGAATGGCTAAGAATAAAGTTCATGTTTAATGTTCACCTCCTAGTTATGTAAATATAATCGTGTATTAAAAATTGATGAAAGGTAATTGCTTAGAAATAAGTATTCTTCAAAATAATACATATTTGTTACCACTTATCATGTTTTCTTAAGAGAGTGTGGCATGACCAGTGTCCTTAGACCTTGTGTAAAGGGTTCTAGTAATCAGATCACTGCGTACTGTGTAGCTACAGGATGCTGTATCTAAAAGTACAGCATATGAATCACTGGATGGAAATTCCCAGTATGTTCAAGATACTCTAAGCACAAGATACAATTCCTCGGATGTTTTCTATCTGATTCCTGAAAATGTAGATATACACACCAAAATCTCTATTCTAGGTCATACAGAACATGAATCATGACATAATATGCAAAATAATGTTAAAATTGGTGGCCATCTTGACGTTTATTCATAAAGCATTTGCAAGGAATTCATGCCAAAAGTTAACATTAGGCATAAATTATGTAAGAATAATGACTTTTCTTCACACTGTCCGTGAAAGAACAATTTTGGTCTTGTTTGATGAATTTTGACCTTGACCTTCACCCTAACTTATTAATCTTTCTTTGAATAAAGAAAATAATATTTTGTAATGGATTCCCCACCCCTCCAGAAAAAAAAAATCCTAAAATGAGGTGCTTCACATACTTTTGTGGAAAGTGTTCCTAAAATTATATTTTCAGATTGGCTACCAGCAGACATCTTGGATTGCTATTTTTCAGGCTGTTCGTCTCTGATAACAAATTTGGCACAGTTAAATTAGCTTCTCCTAAATTAAATGCATACATATCTGACCAAGGTCGTAGACTATTGGCGACACATCAAAATGTGAGGTTGGTTGCAAAATATAACTTTTATCATTGAACATTTGAGCTACACTATATTTTCTACACAATAGTTTACATTACAGTGAAAGTGTGTTTCTTGTATTAGAGTATACCCAAATACGGAAGAAAACCATCGTTACATCTGCATATCAGAACAAAATCGTGAGATAGTAACCGGAACATGTTTATAATATAAGACCAATTTCGTGTAGGTATCAAATTGGTATTTCACTCGATGGGCAGCGAAACGGTTTCCCTCACCTGTATCAACTCATCTACAGCCGATATACAAGACGACAACATCTCCATGCAGGTCCATTCAGACAGGATTTCACACACTAGATCCTGAAATGGTTTCTCTCAGCCCAGTAAAAATTCCTGGCGATGAAACAAGTTCATCGAGCAGTAGCTAGAACACACACATGATGACACCACTTCCAAACGGTTAAATAGTTTCATCGAAGCTTTGATCATCTGGTTAGGCTCCGCTGACATAGGAAATGTCTGACGACAATTAGCATAAACGCTACTTCTGAAATGGATGCCAAAAGCAGAAGAGTTTAATTGAAATATCGGAACGGGATGTTCATAGTAAGTGATGCATTCATATCTTTGTTCTGACAATCGCCAATCAATTATGTTCAGCTATGAGAAAACTCTAAAGTCATCAAATTGTTAAAGCTATCTCGATTCAACCCTTAAACGATGATAATTTTCTCATGACTGCCGTCTGGCAATATTATTAATCTAAGAGAAACCCCTTAAGACTATCAATAGGGTTGGGATTGTCTCGATTATCTTTGGGTTAAAAGTAGCTCTGGTAGCCACATGATTCCTCATACTGGCGCCAATCAATTCTATCTATTTTGATAAAAATCTCCTCTAATTCTCAAAGGGTAATCAAACTAAGAAAGAATAAAGAAAATACAAAGAGCACAGAAAAGTATATGCACTATCATAGCACAAGAGTTATAGAGACATAGGGAGCAACATCTATAGAGACAGTGCGAACTTTACTAGCAACAGTAATTATAGAATCCGAGAATAGTCAAGGCTGCAGTGACGGGCTATGTGATATCACACGTAGGGCTCCCTAGAGGAATTTATAACGGCAGCGATATTGCACAATCTCCTGCAATCGCACACAAGGGAACTGAAAATGCTGCTGGTCGTGGAAGTGACTGGGAATACGAGTATGTGTGGAACAGCTATGTGTGAGTGCGTTGTTGCAGCTATGCTGCTGGTTGATTGGAGGAGGACGTGATTAAATTTATGAAAAAAAGTAGTTTAGGTCCAGATAGGGCGATAGATAGATAGATAGAAAGACGCATATATG
>NC_134806.1:49026009-49038509 GCF_046742065.1 Oratosquilla oratoria
TCCTGGGTCAGAAAGTGTCACAAGACACAGCACATCCACAGCAAAGCCGCCTCATTAAATCGGCGAACCCCCCTCTCCGTTCCCTCATGCATCATAGCATCATCTATACACAATCATTCTCCATTCACCTCTATCTTCTGTCCTCTTCCGTCCTTCCTCAACCGACATTCCCCTCTTTCTCAATGCCCCTTTTATCCCATCTATCCATCTCATCCTAGATCGACCCCTCATGTTCACTCCTTCCACCTCTGTCTTCCACACACCATTTACTAATCTTTCTTCACTCATTCTTTCCATATGTCCAAACCATCCCAATACTCTTTCGTCAACCATATCTCCCAACTCCCTTTCCACTCCCGTTCTCCTCATCATCTCCTCATTTCTCACTCTATCTAGCCTAGTAACTTCTATCATACTTCTCAGGCACCTCATCTCAAACACATTCAAACTCCTTCTCTCTTCCTGTCTTATGTTCCATGTTTCTGCCCCATACAGTGCTGTTGGCACAATCACTCCTTCATACAGTCTCCTCTTAGCATCCATTCCCAAATGTCTATTTCTCATTAAACTTTTTGATCCCACAAGGCATTCACTTGCTCCTTTCAATCTACATTCTACCTCCACCTCCACTCCTCCCTTTCCTGCCACATTCGCACCCAAGTATCTAAAATTACCTTCTCTTTTACATCCTTCTTTGCTCACTCATCCCATCACTCAATACCCTTCCTTCTATTTCCTCCCGTCCTCCTTGCTCCATACACCATCTTTGCACACCTTATGACTCCCTCCTTGAACCATCCCCATTCCTCCTCCACTCCTAGTTCTACTCTATCCTTCACTCCCTCCCACTCCTCTCTCAGCTTCTTCTTGTACACCTTCACCTTTTCTTTCTCATTTAAGCAGTTCACTCTAAGCACCTTCCTACCTTCTGTCCTTTTCCTCTTTCTCCACTTATCCTCCACTCTCAACTTACCTTACACCAAAAAATGATCTGATATTCCCCCACTCTCTCCCCTTAGAACATGTACATCCTTAGCACTTCCTACTATAACCCTGGTTACCACTATGTATATATATATATATATATATATATATATATATATATATATATATATATATATATCACTCAAAACCGTACGATAGAGCTATATGGTGACTACCATGATCAAGTTCACGATTTTTGACAATGGCTGCACAGTACAATGACTAGCGAAAGTTAATTCGAAGAGTGCCTGAGAGGGGGTCGGGTTAAGCAAGACCGGATGCGGGCGATGCACGAGTTGCAGCGGCACTCGAGAGCGGCTGGCACTTTACCGAGAGAAGCAACAGGTTGGCAATGTGGGAAGGACGACGGCACCGTGGACGCAACTGAGAGAGAGCGCGTCGTAACTTACAACGTTTCAAGATTTGGGTTTGGAGTAGGGAGGGTTTGGGATTCGTATATGCTGGCTGGTAGCTCTCGGAACCCCCGTGGTGACCTTTAGAGATCTTATTCCGGCAGACACCAAGTGATATTATTCAGTTCATGGGACAGACTATGGACAAAATGGGGTTGCGACTGAGAGTTGCTCCATGTTCTCTCAGAGGGACCTCCTCAGGTGAATAAAGCCATCTGGCACAAGCCAAAACAAAAATAGTACAGTACGGAAATTCTGATTTGTCTCGAGTAACCCTGAGAGAGAGAGAGAGAGAGAGAGAGAGAGAGAGAGAGAGAGAGAGAGAGAGAGAGAGAGAGAGAGAGAGAGAGAGAGAGAGAGAGAGAGAGAGAGAGAGAGAGAGAGAGAGAGAGAGAGAGAGAGAGAGAGAGAGAGAGAGAGAGAGAGAGAGAGAGAGAGAGAGAGAGAGAGAGGAAAGAAACCATCCTAGAGAGGCCGAGAGGTGATTGACAAAACAGTTCAAATGGATTAGGATGTGATTGACAGAGAGGTGCACTGGATAGAGATGGAAATTGATGGGATTGTGACAGACAGGATGTTTCCAGATGGAAGAAGCACTGGAGAGGAGGGCGGGGAGAGTTGGGCTGGATGATGGATAGCTTGGGTGAATGGCAATCATCAGTAACCGAGACAGCTGAGGAGAAAGGACGAGGAAATATGGAAGTTTGTATTGATGAGAGGTTTACGCCATGAGGCGCGTTGTTCCAGCCAAAGCGACCATCTTTTGCTCTATGTGGTACAGTACAATTGGCGAGCACAGCAGTTGTCGGGTAAGGAACCTGAGTCCATGTTATTATGGAGCGAGTTCACAGCACAAGTTACAAAATTGACACTGTAATACAAAAAACACGAGGAGAATACAGGGAAACGCAATTTGCCACGTTGTAACTTACAACATTTCCCAAGTCACGTAAATCTCTGTTTTCAGAGTAGTGCTTGGAAGAAAAGAGGCACACGCACACTTTCTCGCTGGCAAAGCAGAGGCCCAAACCGTCTCTCTCAGAACGCCCAATCTGATCGCAGGCTGGTTGACGGAGAGACTTGGGACACCTCTCTGTCCAACCGGCCCGCAACCTAACGCTGGCCTCTCGCTGACGCTGGTGAGCGAGTTTACACTTCTGACATTTACACACAATTCCCAATCGCGTAATTCTCTGTTTTCAGAGTTGTGATTGGAAGGAAAGAGACCATACAACACCCGCCCGTCTGCCCCTCCCTCGCACCGCCACTGAATCAACTCTTCCGGAATCCAAACCCAGCCTGGGGATAAACAGGCAACGCTCGCCCCACCTGTGGCTCATCAGGAACGCGCTCGCCAGCGGTGGCGGCGAGGAGTTATCTCCTTGCGGCTGCCGTTCTGGTTACGGATCTCTTCGTTGACGTCGGCAGGCGGGTGTACACCGCCCGTCTGCCCCCCCCCCCTCGCACCGCCACTGGATCAACTCTAAAGGACTTCAAACCCAAAACATGGGGAAAAACAGGCTACGCTCGCCCCACCTGTGGCTTATCAGGACGTCCTCTACACGCGGGAAGTGAAATCAACTCACTTCTCGTAAGATACACACATACACCTCTCACGAACAGAGCCACAACACACGCACAAACATCTACACTTACTTTTTCTTCGACTAAAATTCGCTTCCTTTCTAACTTTCTCTTCTACTACATCTTCTCATTTCAGTTTACCTCCCACTAAAGATTTTTCCGTTTTTCCACCTTTCTCTACTACTACGCCTCCTACCATTTTCTAAACTTTCGTTGGTGATCCTAATCCTAACCCCGGCGTCAAGCACTGCCCTCCAAGCTCCCGGTCCATTTCTCCCAAGCCACGACCACAAATAAACCCCTAATGGCTCGCAATTCGCCCGGTGGCAATAGCCCTCTTTTATACACTACTATCTTTTCATTTTCCTACAGACATTCTTCCCCTCCCACAAAACCCGATCCCGCGCAAGCGAGGTGGTCTTTCCTTGGAATCTAGAATCCAGACCAGGTTTGCAAAAAGACATTGTAAGGAATGACATCGTAGAAACGACCTGATGCTAGATCAAAAAAGAATGCTTAAATTTGCAACCTAGTATAAATCAAGTTTTACCTTGACAGCGTAGGTCAATTCAACGCCCAGCCAAATATTACGAGGAAGAACATCGCAGAAGTTTGTCTGGCGTCACCAATGACATGAATACTAGGGGATGAATAGTTTGTTGGATCTCTACTTAACAAAATCCTTAAAACATTATCTCCTCCGTACTGGATGATGTTTTTCCTTTTGTCCGGGCTTCCGTCGGGCTTTTGCGGTCATCTCCGTGACACCCTTCGGTTGAGGTGTCAAAACTCGTAAAGAAGTTGATATTAAGTGTGTGACAATTGTCACTTGATATTGTCAGAATATTTTCCATTTTCTTTCCACTGTGGAAAGAAACGGAAATAGGTAGAAGAAACTTGAATACCCAGCGGTCTCTTCAGACATACTGCTCTGGCTAACAACGGACGATGCAATAAACGGTCTAGAATCTAGTTTCTAGATTAACCTATCAGGGTTGAAAGACTATTCTCGCAAACGTCACACGATGTTATTCAGCTTTGATATGTTCACTAGAAGATAGTTGATCTGTCTTTCCTTCTAAGAAAGAAACTACGTAGGCCATGGACTATGTTGGTGTGAAATAAATCGCATCTGCCCGAGGACAGTGGAGATGGGTCGGGAGTCTGTATGGGAGTTTGACTGATATGATTCACAGACCGTCTGTTTTCATTTGAGTGACTGTTGGTTGAATTTCTACACTGTGAGGTTAATCTTGTACCAGAAAAATGTTTATGGATACAGCAGCAAGGTTCATAAGTGTTTGGTGGTTGCAAACTACAGCCAGATGATGACGTCATGTCCTGTACTCAGACCCAAGAATTGGTATAAGAATACAAGTACGATACTGAAATGACGACATCATAACGGTCAAGCGGGAAAGTAAACAAACGTGAATTATGCAACAAGACAGATGTCGCAGTTAACCCCTTTCATACGGTGACGCACTTCAATTATTTAATTTTGGTGAACCAAGGATGTTTTATGCAACTGAACAAAGGGGGTCTTGATCGGTTGAGACCTTATCCAGGCCTTTGTCTTCCACTGCAGCTAAATACAACCCCCTGTCCTTAGCCAGGACAAGGTACATAAAGTGAATATATGGCACACGATTCACAGAAGAGGGGGAGGGAATGACATGGGAGATTAAACTCCTTGATACCATTCTGTAACAGGCGCTAGGCGATTTTATAACATAACATAAGAACATAAGAATAAAGGAGACTGCAAAAGACCATAAGGCCTACACTAGGCAGCTCCGTATCCATCACCACCTGTCATCCCCATCCATAAAGTTGTCTAATCGTTTTTTAAAACAACTGATAGTTTCAGCGCTTACTACATGGTTACTAAGTTTATTCCATTCATCGACCACCCTATTAGTAAACCAATTCTTGCCTTTATTCAGCCAAAGGAAGGACTTTGTTGTAAGAAACGATTGTACAGGCGATTCTATTGATCTGGAGAGAGATCCACAGCTTTAAAAACGCGTCTATGGAGGAAGAACCCAGACACGATCTATGCCGCTCTATCTTACCGAAGGCGTTGGACGTAAAGAGCGATGGAGGGAAAGGAAAGGAGGAGAGTCACGTGACTCGAGTCGTCTCAGGTGACACAGAAGGAGGAAGAAGAGTGAGATGGAATGATACGGGATAACACAAATATTCAAACGTCGGCATATTATATTTACTTTCTTCTTTCTTTTGAGAACATTTGAGAACATTTGAGAACATTTGAGAACATTTGAGGACATTTATTAGAAAACAATCAGATATATGTTTCCTTGATAACATTATGAAGCAGAAAATACGAAGTAAGAAAAATAACAACAACTGTAAATTCAATAAAATTTGAAAACTCCAATTTCGATTTTTAGCAAGATTAGTGAAGAACATCTTAGCCATGTTAACCCTACAACTGCACTTTACGATTTGTACTTTTTTCGAGGAGGTGCCAAATATAAGGGAGGGAAGAGGGTGGAGGGGAGTGGAGTATGTAGGGGATGGAATGGATGGGAATGGTTTCTATGCCTTTTTCTTTTTGGCTACCTCCTGTGTAAGAGGGAAAAAGCCTTTGGTATATGTATACATGTACTTTTTCCCTGCTTTCGCCAGACGTTGCTATTCAGCTAAGGAAAATTTCCTTCGGAGAGAAATGGTTGATACACACGAAATATTCATCCTCACGCGAGGATGCGAGCACTGCTGATGGTGGTGGCAGCGGCAGTGGTGGTGGCGGTTTCGGTGAGGTGGTGGTGGCGATGGTGGTGGTAAAGTGCAGGGATTTGGGTTAGTGAAATCCCGAGGGAGACCGTGGAAAGAGGAAGGCTGACAGCGCTCCTGGGGAGAGCTTAGAGAAATCTGAGATCACAGTAAAAAAAAAAAAAAAAAAAAAAAAGTGTAAGAAGAAATGAAGAAGATCTGAGAAGAAATTAAAGAAATCTGAAAGTGTCTCAGACATGTAAGAAAAAATGAGATAGATTTGAGAACGCAGGAGGATAAATGAAGGGAAAGATCTGTGTGTGTGTGTGTGTGTGTGTGTGTGTGTGTGTGTGTGTGTGTGTGTGTGTGTGTGTGTGTAATATATATATATATTCGGAAGAAAGTACACACTGGACTCGTCGTTTGAAGTTTATTCCTATGTTTGAAACCCTATCCGGGGTTCGTCTTCGGGGTAATACAGTGGAAGCAAAAGGAAATCAATATAAAAGTGGGTCTCCCTAGTACAATGGGTTTATTTATTTGTAAGGCGGTGTTGAATGTTACAAAGTAAAAAAAAAAAAAAAAAAAAAAAAAAAAAACGATTAATCCATTAAATCCAGTGACTCCTTAAAAAATCTTGCTATATCAAACGCCAGGGCGCAATAAGGTCGATGACTAGAGAAGAGGAAGAAAGCACGACGGGGGAGTTAAAGGGAAAGCTGTTGAATGTCTCACACTATACACTAATCTCAAGATAGGAAATGATGATAAAATATAGGTGGGAAGGAAAACATCAAGAAACACAAGGGTGAAAATGATCTAGAAAGTATGAAACATGGAAAGAAGTAACAGTGGGATAGAACGAAAACTGTTGGAAAAGAAAATGGGAGGAAGTATTAAAGAGAGCAAAAAAAATTAGAAAAGCGTGATGATGTTGTTTAAGAGAGAGAATAAAGAAAAAGGGATGAAATACTAAAGTTGGAGACAGATGGAAGAAAGAATAAGGAATAGGTAGGAGGTAAGAATGAAGGCTGGAATGTAGTTCACTGTGAGAAGGATCAGGGGACAGAAAAATGAAACTAAAACAAAAAACGGGGGAGAAAAAGATTAGGAAGATACGAGCATTAAAAAAAGTTAGAAGAGAGGAAGAAAGGAACGAGAAACTAAAGGTTGTTAGACAAGAGAAGTAATTTGAAAAGAAACAAGAAGTAAAAGAAGAAGGAATAAAATATATAAAGTATTAGAATGTTAAACATTAAAAAAAGATTAGGAAGATACGAGCATAAAAAAAAGATTAGGAAGATACGAGCATTAAAAAAAGTTAGAAGAGAGGAAGAAAGGAACGAGAAACTAAAGGTTGTTAGACAAGAGAAGTAATTTGAAAAGAAACAAGAAGTAAAAGAAGAAGGAATAAAATATATAAAGTATTAGAATGTTAAACATAAAAAAAGATTAGGAAGATACGAGCATAAAAAAAAGTTAGAAGAGAGGAAGAAAGGAACGAGAAACTAAAGCTTGTTAGTCAAGAGAAATAATTTGAAAAGAAACAAGAAGTAGAAGAAGAAGGAAAAGAATATATAAAGTATTAGAATGTTGAATATTAAAAACACGAAAGCGATTCAATAAAAAGAAAAATACCGGGAACTTAAATCCGAAAGAAGGAAAATGAAATGGAACAAGGTCGTAGCAAAGCTATTTGTCGTAAAAAGGATTGACGTGGATATAGGAAACAGAGCTAATGAAGGGAAATGAGAAAATAAATTGAGAGAAAGGGAAAGACGTTGATAAGAAATGAAGGGCAGATAAGATAACACCATCCATGTTAAGAAGACAAAAAAAAAAAAAAAAAAAAGTCAGGAAGAGACTGAAGCCGAAAGAAAGTGTGAATAGAAGTGACGGTGAACGAAAACGGAGTAAGAATGCAAGACATATGAAAACGAGAAGAGAATATTAGGTAAATACGAGAATATGGAGGCACTGGAGGGACGAGAAGAGGGGCGATAGATGGACGGAAGGGGAAAATAGAGAGGGAAAGAGAGAGAGAGAGAGAGAGAGAGAGAGAGAGAGAGAGAGAGAGAGAGAGAGAGAGAGAGAGAGAGAGAGAGAGAGAGAGAGAGAGAGAGAGAGAGAGAGAGAGAGAGAGAGAGAGAGAGAAAGAGAGAGAGAGAGAGAGAGAGAGAGAGAGAGAGAGAGAGAGAGAGAGAGAGAGAGAGAGAGAGAGAGAGAGAGAGAGAGAGAGAGAGAGAGAGAGAGAGAGAGAGAGAGAGAGAGAGAGAGAGAGAGAGAGAGAGAGAGAGAGAGAGAGGGAAAGAGAGAGAGAGAGAGAGGGAAAGAGAGAGAGAGAGAGAGAGAGAGAGAGAGAGAGAGAGAGAGAGAGAGAGAGAGAGAGAGAGAGAGAGAGAGAGAGAGAGAGAGAGAGAGAGAGAGAGAGAGAGAGAGAGAGAGAGAGAGAGAGAGAGAGGAGAGAGCGAGAGAGAGAGAGAGAGAGAGAGAGAGAGAGAGAGAGAGAGAAGGAGAGAGAGAGAGAGAGAGAGAGGGAGGGAGAGTTAAGAAGATTTGGATAGAGCTGAGGGGTGGGAGTTACTAATTTAGAAAATGAGAATATACAATCAAATAGATAAACAAATAAGTAAAAATAAATAAAATAAATAGTTAAATAGATAGAAAAATAATAAATTGATAAACAAATGCATATGTAAATAACTAAATATGTAAACAAATAATTAAATGAATAGGTAAATAAATAAATTAATAAATGAATAATTTAATTAATTAGTTTATTAATAAAAGATTAATGAATAAATTTATAAATAAAATACAAGTAAACTAATTAATTGACAAATAAATAAATAGATAAATAAATATATGAATAAATGAAAACAAATAACTTAATAAACAAGAGAATAAATAGATAAATGAATAAGCAAAGAAGTGACAAGACAGGCTTACGTGAGTTTGATAGGAAGCACAGGAGTCTTAGTCCGAGTTTGTTCCTGACTAGATTCACAGATAATCTTTTTCAAATGGGAAAAACATCGGGTAGTGGAGTGTATAATTGTTTAGACAGACTACACACACACATACACGCACACGCACACGCACATACACACACACACACACACACACACACACACACACACACACACACACACACACACATACACACACACACACACACACCTCGTAGCGCAGTGGTCAGAGTTCTCGCCCAGGGCTGAATAATTTCAGTATCGCTGCGCTGCGGGTTGTTACTCCAACTCTCGTAGGCGGGGAGTTGGGTGTGTGCGTGCGCATAAGGTCACAGTAGTACCCATAGGTCGGTCGTACGAGCTCTGAACTCTCATCCGGAAAGTTTATAAATGTCGATCACGAGTCCAACACGTGAGCGAAGACAATGGTGAATCACACACACACACACACACACACACACACACACACACACACACACACACACACACACACACACACACACACACACACACACACACACACACATGTTTGTGAATCTCTCTGTCTTTATCTACTCGCGAAGCTGGGGAAGCCCCTTGCGTACTGGGTGGTCCCTTTTCCTTCACCCTGGCTGCCGATAGGTATCCCCGTTCATGTTTGTGGTTCCTCCACAGTAGCAAATGATATCTCAAAGTGGGTATATACTTCCGTAGCTGAAGTCTTTCTTCTCCCATGTGTTCCGACCGCCATTTGCCTATTTCATTCATCTCCGTGAGAACTCTCTCAGTAGCTGAGAGATTGACCTTCAAGGGATATGACTATCAGCTGTAACCTCCTAAACACGGTGACGGACTTTACGGCTTTTGTTCTGGTTGTGGACCGTCGATCTTATTGTGTTGCAAGGTCGCGACTCGTAGGTTAGGGTCTTGATCCACCGAATTCCTCTTCAGACCAAAATCACCTCGACCCCGCTCCAGCTAAGTAAACTCGCTTGTTATCAATTAGCCAGGACGCAATGGCGTCACTGTGTTGAGGCGGTTAAGTGTTGTCCCCAGCGTTGCTATGGGTCTTTTTTTGCGTAGTGTTTACACTTCTAGCAGAAATCCGACTCCTCTCCTGCCTTCCCGACTACTGAAGGGCATTTCTCTCTAAGCAACATTTGCCAGAAGCATAAGCAACAATTGCTCGAGGTGGAGGCGACAATTGCCTCAAAACCGTCTGGCAACAATTAATTGCTCGAAGTGGAGGCGACAATTGCCTCAAAACCGTCTGGCAACAATTAATTGCTCGAAGTGGAGGCGACAATTGCCTCAAAACCGTCTGGCAACAATTAATTGCTCGAAGTGGAGGCGACAATTGCCTCAAAACCGTCTGACAACAATTAATTGCTCGAAGTGGAGGCGACAATTGCCTCAAAACCGTCTGGCAACAATTAATTGCTCGAAGTGGAGGCGACAATTGCCTCAAAACCGTCTGGCAACAATTAATTGCTCGAAGTGGAGGCGACAATTGCCTCAAAACCGTCGGGCAACAATTAATTGCTCGAGGTGGAGGCGACAATTGCCTCAAATCCGTCGGGCAACAATTAATTGCTCGAAATGGAGGCGACAATTGCCTCAAAACCGTCGGGCAACAATTAATTGCTCGAAGTGGAGGCGACAATTGCCTCAAAACCGTCTGGCAACAATTAATTGCTCGAAGTGGAGGCGACAATTGCCTCAAAACCGTCTGGCAACAATTAATTGCTCGAAGTGGAGGCGACAATTGCCTCAAAACCGTCTGGCAACAATTAATTGCTCGAAGTGGAGGCGACAATTGCCTCAAAACCGTCTGGCAACAATTAATTGCTCGAAGTGGAGGCGACAATTGCCTCAAAACCGTCGGGCAACAATTAATTGCTCGAAGTGGAGGCGACAATTGCCTCAAAACGGTCTGGCAACAATTAATTGCTCAAAGCGTTTGGCAAGAATTGCTCGAAGCGTGAGCAAGAAATCCCCCGAACTGTTAAGCAACAATTAATTGCTCTAAATTTCGGGCAATACAATTACCAGAGGAGTGTCGTTAGTTTGTATTACAAGACGACCCGCTATGCTCTATTTCTGCCTTCAAGACAGGATCGTTACAATGGTAGGGCGTGCAAAAGAACATGTAATCCTTTCATTTCGTTGATGTAACATGTATATTTTTTTTTTTTTTGTTCAGCTTAGGTCCAGGCTTGAGCGTAAGCGGAGTTTCACTCTATCAAAATTTTGTTTTGCCCCGTCAATTGAATAAAATCGTCTTCCATAAGCGAGAATGAAAACATAAAATGAATATATATGTTTTTCCCGTGTACCCTCTAACATGTATAAAACAAGTTAGGATCTCTTGTTTACGACGGGAGAAAGGGTGACAAAGAAAATACCAGGGGCAGGGGTCACAGGACACATAAAATAGGAACAAGGGGCAACGTTCAGAGATATGCTGAGACGCATTAGATTCTACATCGCTTTGCATATCTTGAACTGGAGTTGAATCCAACTACTACTGGTGACTGCTACTTGCTCTAGCACCTCTAGTACTTAATTCAAAGGTGATGTTTTCAGTCAAAATCAGCGTCTCCTGGCGTTAGCATCTCACTTCCAAACACCTCGAAAAGATGACTCCTAAAATGGGTGGTGGTGACACACAGTTAGATGAGAAGAGAAAAGCATAATCAAAGTAATACATACTGAAATACATAAACGAAGATAAACTCTAAAATTGTTCTTAATATGGAGACCAAATCATATTCCAAAGTCTTTTCAGTAATCATCCCATGGAACTCAGAACACATGTATAACGTTGGCTACTATACAGCTTCATACATTTCCAATACAGTATGAAGTATATGTTATGATAGGCTTTCTTGTGCAGGAAATATATACTAAACTCATTCATAAATACCATATCTCTTCAGCAAAAATCACAAAGTAGTTGAAAGATCTGAATGCAGCTGTAGGTGGAAGGAAATCTTTTCGGGGTGAACCGAGCATGGAAATGAGTTTTGGTGTTCTGGCGCAAATAAAAAAGACAATAGAGAAAAGAGCGATAACACTGAAAGAAAAGTGTAAAAATTATACAGGGAAATGGTATATATGTATATATATATATATATATATATATATATATATATATATATATATATATTTATATATATATATATATATATATATATATATATATATATATATATATACACACACACACAGACATGACAGAATTGAATAGACACCAGGAAAAATGCATTTTTTGCTCTTGTTTAATACTTAATGTTATTCAAATTTACAAATTGTGTTATATTTACCTAGATTTATATTTCAGATTACATACAAAATTAATCAAGCATGCCACGAACCAAAGGAGCAGTAGACCTATCTGAATTTCAACGAGGTCGTATTGTGGGTCAACATGAAGTGGATTTAGTCAGTGCAAAATATTTGAAAATCTGTCAATACCCCCTTTCTGCTGTCAATAGAGTGATCGTACAATTCACCAGAGAGGGCAAGAAGGGCACAAAACTTCATTCAGGTCGTCCCGGGCCCTCAGAAAGAACCTTGTGTCTTGTCAAAAGAAATGTCGAAGAGGATCCACGTTGCAAGGCCTCTGACATAGCAACACAAGCTGATGTCAGTCCCAGAACAGCTGTCAGGTATCTCCACAAGCTGGGTTACTATGGCAGAGCTGCAAGAAGGAAACCACTCCTTCGTCCAGCCAATATCAAGCGCAGAAAGGATTGGGCTGTTGAGATGGTGGAGAGACCTGTGGCCTTTTGGAGCACTGTCATTTTCTCTGATGAGTCACGATTCGTAT
>NC_134806.1:49046009-49058509 GCF_046742065.1 Oratosquilla oratoria
TTAATCTTGAATCACGTGTTGGACTCGTGATCGACAGTTATTAACTTCCCGGATGAGAGCTCAGAGCTCGTATGACCAATCTATGTGTAATACTCTGACCTTACACGCACACACACACCCAATTCCCCGCCCACGAGAGTTGGAGTAACACCCCGCAGCGCAGCGATATTGAAATAATTTCAGCTCTGGGCGGGAGTCGAACACGGACTGCCGGAGTGGCAGGCAAGATCTCTAACCACAGCGCCACGAGGTGTGTGTGTATGAGAGAGAGAGAGAGAGAGAGAGAGAGAGAGAGAGAGAGAGAGAGAGAGAGAGAGAGAGAGAGAGAGAGAGAGAGAGAGAGAGAGAGAGAGAGAGAGAGAGAGAGAGAGAGAGAGAGAGAGAGAGAATGTGTGTGAGAGTGAATGTTTGAGTCTGTGTTCGTGTGGTTTTGTTTGTGCATTCATTCATACATTTTTAGAAGAAACAACATGTTATGCATGTCAATATTTGGATTCCAATAGAGGAGTAGATTCGAACAGTGCTTTAGTATTACCATGTTTATTAGAAAAATTATTAAAAAAAAAATGGGTACACTTTATATTTTCTTGTTTACATGTTGCATTCCGCAGTTGCGCATTAAGTTGCATATTCACATGATGTAGTTCAAGGTCTTAGCAATGCCGTTTGGGTTACGCAAACGTATCTATCGTTTGTTCTGGTGTGAAGAACAATGTTTGCATAGAGAAGCTGGTGCTTAAACAATCACCATCATCGGTAGCAACAGGACAAACAACTCACACATTCTCTGATAGTGCTGTTTACACAAGCACACACTTAAACTCATGTAACATGATTATTTCAGCGCTGTGCCACTTGAAAGTACTGGCAACTGTACAAATACGAAGGCACGATGAATCTCTGATGCTTTTGTGCTATGTGGCAGAAGCATTTTTCCACATAATGTGGCTAATGCCAAATTATTTATCTACTTCCGTGGTATACGCATTCCATTTTGCAACCTATGTCCGCTTTCTAAATTGGGGTCACGTTTTCTTTAATTCAAACTACAACCAATCTATTTCAATCATTTTCTCGAGGAAGGGGTAAAAAAAAATGAGTACCTTAGAATCTGATGAAGAATCGTAGAATGTTTTGAGGAAACTTTAGTACCGTGCAACTTCGATGATAGTATTACGTTTTGGGTTTTTCTGTCACGCTTTCGCGCGACAAGGACAGAAGCAACATTAACCAGGAATCTGATATCTATTTGCACACAGTTCGGGTTACAAGTTCATATATGAGCTATGCTGGCTTTAAGTATACTCTCAATATTTTAAAGTACTTTATAGATTACGCATAAGTATACATATATATGTACACACACACACACACACACACACACACACACACACACACACACACACACACACACACACACACACACACACACACACACAGATCGGCTAATAAGGAGCTCTGAGCTCACTGCCGTAGGGTGGTGTCTGGCTGTCTCGACAGAGACTGCAGCAGATCCGAGGTGAATACATACACACACACACACACACACACACACACACACACACACACACACACACACACACACACACACACACACACACACACACACACACACACACACGACTCGCATAGCACAGTGGTAGAGTTCGCGGCCGCCACCACGGCGGTCCGGATTCGAATCACGCCCAGGACTGAAATATCGCTGCGCTGCGAGTCGTTACTCTAATTCTATTGGGCGGGGAGTTGAGTGTGTGTGTATGTGAGTGTAAGGTCGCATAACCCATACATCGGTCATATATAAGCTCTGAGCTCTCTTTCGGGAGGGAAATAGCTGTCGATCACGAGTCCAACACGCGATCCAAGACCATGTTGAATCACACACACACACACACACACACACACACACACACACACACACGCACGCACACGCACGCACACACACACATAAACATACACACACACACACACACACACACACACACACACACACACACACACACACACACACACACACACACACACATTTGCACGCATAAACACACAGCCCAGGGCTGAAAATAATTTTAGTGTCCCTGCGCTTCGAGTCGTTACTCCAACTCTCGTGGGCAGGGAGTTGGGTGTGTGTGGGTGTAAGGTCAAAGCATTACCCATAGATCGGTCATACGAGCTCTGAGCTCTCTTCCGGGAGGGAAATAGCTGTCGATCACGGGTACAACACATGTTCCAAAAGACCAAAGTGAATCACACATATGAATTACACGCAAAAACACACGAACACAAGCACACACACACACACACACACACACACACACGCACACACACACACACACACACACACACACACACACACACACACACACACACACACACACACACACACGCACGACTCGGTGGTACAGTTGGTAGAGCGCTGACCTGGGAAGTAGTAGTGCTCCCAGTACCCAGTTCGAATCCTGCCCAGGGCCGAAATTATTTCGGTATCGCTGTGCCTCGGGTCGTTACTCTGACTCTCGTGGGCGGGGAGTTGGGTGTGTGTGTGTGTGCAAGGTCATAGCATTACCCATAGATCGGACCTAGGAGCTCTGAGCTCTCTTCCAGGAGGGAAATAGCTGTCAATCACGAGTCCAACACGTGATCCAAAGACCAAGTGAAATACACACACACACACAAACATAAAGAAACTAGAAAGAATTCAAAAAGCACTCACAAAGATGGCACCAGCATTTAGCATGTTGACATACGAACAAAGATTGGACAAACTAAACTTACTAACTCTGGAACAAAGAAGAGAAAGAGGCGATTTGATAACCATCTATAGAATTATGAAAGGAATGGAAATCCTTGATAGGGATAATCTACTTAAATGGGAAAGAAGAAATACAAGGGGACTCAAGAAGAAACTTAGGAAGGACAGTTACAGAAGACATCTGAAAAAGAATAGCTTTCCACACAGAGTGATAGATACATGGAATAAATTGAAAGAGAAAACAGTGAGTGCTAAAACTATACATGACTTTAAGAAAGAACTGGATGCGGAAAGATACAACTGCGGGTCTCTACGAGCATAGCTCTTCACACACACACACACACACACACACACACACACACACACACACACACACACACACACACATATATATATATATATATATATATATATATATATATATATATATATGCAACAGTAAATACATAAAACACGTGAATAAAGATATTTTGCTTGAAACCACGAGGAAATTAAAGATCGGAATACTGGACGTTTTCGTCTATATAAGCCATTTTCAAAGTACGTAGTATCACAACAAAGTACAGCTTAAATACAACAGTGTAGAGAACAGGAGAGGTCACTCAACATAAATAAATAAGGATTGTCTTACAAAGAAACAAAAATAGAAATAATAGAAATAAAAGATAATAACAAGAATAGATCAGTAAAATGGGTGACAATTGACATAGGTGATAAAAGGTCACACAAAATGGCTAAGACGGAGCTTTGAGACATTGTCCTACAATTTGGTTGATGACAAAATTATTTAGTTTGAAAAGACCAGTGCTTGAATTGAAATTCTCATTATTTCTTTTAACGAGACACGATTCAATTATATTCCTTACCAAATAAGAATTACATGAAACAATTTCTTGGGAATTGTCCCAATCAGTGCAATGGTTATAGTCTCTAATGTGAGCAAAAATCCCGCTTGAAGATTGGCCAGTACGGACACTATACTTGTGCTGGTTCAACCTAAATTTTAATTCCTTGCCAGTCTGGCCAATGTAACAAGAATTGCAATTCTTGCAAGGTATAGTGTAGACACAACCCGCCGAATCATTAGGCGAATTCTTGATAAGAAGTTCTTTGATTGTATTGTTTTTAAATACAACATTAACATTAAAAACCTTAAGGACACGAGGAAGTTTAATCAAATTCGGATGACAGGGAAGAACCAAAATATTCTTTTTATTAAAAGAATCTTTTGAGAAAGAATCATCGTAGGACTTCCTGGCCTTGTATTGTGATCTAACTATCACGTGTCTTGGGTATTTCAAGTTTGATGCTATTTCATAAATCCTTTTTATTTCTTCATCTAAAAATTCAGGACTACAGACTCTAAAAGCTCCAAGAAACATGGAGGAAAAAACTGAGATCTTTATATTAAAGTGGTGAGCAGAATAATAGTGAACATATGACAAAACGTTAGTGGGTTTACGAAAAACATCAGACCTGAAGTACCTTTCTTTTCTGTGAATGGTAACATCTAGAAATGGTAATTTGTTGTCTTGTTCTGTCTCAATTTTTCAACTTCATAGAAGGTATTAAATTGTTTAAACTAACTAAAAAAAATCCAAGTTATGAGCAAGTGGTCAAATGCATAGTATGTCATCGACATATCTGTACCAAATAACATTACGTGGAAGAATACAAGACAACAACTCCCTTTCAAAAAATTCCGTATACAAATTACTCAACAGTGGAGACAAGGGATTCCCCATAGCCATGCCAAATCTTGTACATAGAATTTTCCATCAAAAACGAATTTGGAATTAACCACACAGAGTTTAATGAGATTAATAATGACATCAACTGGAAGAGGCAAAGAATGAAATTTAAGTTCTTCTAGGAAGGAAAGGTAAAAAACAGGAACACAGGTAAATAACGAATCAACGTCAAAGCTAACTTAAAATCAACAGACATATCAAGAATATACCTGTCAAACGCACCACCTGTCATCCCCATCCATAAAGTTGTCTAATCGTTTCTTAAAACAATTGATAGTTTCAACGCTTACTACATGGTTATTAAGTTTAATGTCACTGTTTCCTTGGTACCGCACATATACCAAGAGTTGAACATTGCTATTGACGTCGGTTGATTCGTCCAGCTGTAAGCTGAATGTCCCGCTCTCTAGCATGACAGCCACTACCTTTTCCTTTATGTCTCCCGACATCTCTTGAATTTGTCGTTTGATTGTGTTATCCGCCAGTGGAATAGTTTCAAATTTTCTCACTGCAGCATCTCCAATAATGGTGCAAACCATATCAAGGACTGGACTGCTGGTTTTACCGACTTTTCCCCAATTGTGTAGGGCTGCACGCACTTGTTAATTCTTTTTGCAACAAGATAGGATGCAATTGTTGCTTGTTGAAAAGAACACACTACTGTGTGGCTAGGGTTGTCTATCCGCTGACGCTTTATTTATTCTTCTTTCCTCTTGAAATACTCAACGTTCTTTCCAAACCAGAATTGGGCGTTTTAATGACGCTTAAGCTAATTTTCTTTAAGCGACACGTGGCTGAGCACTTCCCCACATAAGACACATTGTGGTTTTTCGATTCCATTATCGATGAGACACGTAAATCCAGTGTCAAAGAATTAGTCCTTGTATATCCTCTTCCTAGACACCATTGAAGAATCTGAGATAATATCTATAATTGATCAGTTATAAATCAAACAAAAGATGTTTGGTAAAGTGAGCCAAAAAGAAAGCGAGGCATAAGAATAAAAATTTGTCCTTGCAATCAAAAGTGCATGTTTTCGTTCTCAACCAATTAAGACCAAGTATTTTCATAACAACTATAAACTTCAATAAAATATATAAGGAACTAAACACAAAAGATAGATTTTGTAACTCCCCAAATAAGAAAATCACCAGAATTTCAATGAAAAGGCGATCAAAATGGATACTTTGCTAAATTTTGGTAACATTTCGCGATTTTTTTTTAAGAAACATATTATGCCATATACATGTCAGATTGATTGGTTGTTACTGCATACAACTCAAGTGCTCAAGTACAGGGTGAATTGATACAGTAATTGAATAAATACAAGGTATACTCACAGAAAGATACCAGCACAACGATATACACTCACAACAGAACAAGACTGTTAACTGATGAATGAATAATGAAATGAAGCCAATTGAAAGATCCCTGTTCATGCAAGTGCGTGGTTTACATAAGATTAATATCTCGTCATCGGTTCATTTCGAATGAAGTTGTCTTCATAATTGTATGTCTGTGTGCTGCAAGTTAGTTTCGTTCGTATGAATGAGTAACGTATTCGAAGCCCTTTTACAAGACGCCTAAATTTGACGTACCTGCATGCACCGGAGCATACTATATGTATCATAATATTTACATGTAGAATCCACCACATCTGACGCAACATGATGACACACACAACTTGTATCTGTGAACTTGTTAGCGTTGCTTATGGATTTTTAATGCGTGTGTATGTTTATTGTACTGAATTAATATCATCTTGGAAAAAAGAAAGGCATATAAGATGTCTTGGCGACCCCATTTGCGGTTGGGAAATGGTGAGATGAAGGAGAGGGCGTTGCTGCACCCAGCATTCGGTTTTTGAGTGACGATCAGATTAGATTTTTTTTTCATAACTTACGTGCTGAATAATGCTTTTCACACTGTTTTGGTTATCGTCAGGCTGTTTTGCTCAGATGTGTGATCTCTGGTAGCAAAAAGGTTTAATATACATGTCGTAACTGAACTAGGAATACTCTACGTCAAGGATCCTACACACATGTTTTAAAGTCGACAGACTTCGACAGACCTGTCGAGAGCAATTTGTTTTAGAATGTACCTGAATATTCGCTGACACCGTGTCAGTCACTCAGAGAGCAAATCCACAAGGTTGTCAAACGAAATGATCATCCCATTCGCTAGCCTGACAACATAAAGACTTCTCATAAACGAAGTTTGCATCAAGATTGACACCAATGTTTCTTGACAGCAAGGTAAGTACGAAAAGCTTGGAGTAGAGGACGGGGAGTGCTCACAAACACCAGATATTGAGGAGAGAGTGCGAATTTTGTTTATATTAATTTTTGGCGACTTCTTTTGTTGACGTTGCCATATAATTGGTTTTCAACTCCCAGATTTGATTGGATAAAGGTTTTTCCTAAGTTTCTACTCTGAATTATTATTTCCCTCTGCTGCTTGAATTTCTCTATCGGTTAAGAATATATATATATATATATATATATATATATATATATATATACATACATATATATATATACATATATATACATATATATGTGTATACATATATATATATATACATATATATATACATATGTATATACATATATATACATATATATATACATATATATATATATATATATATGTATATACACACATTTTTATCAACCACAATGCACTTTAATTCTAAGCCATCAAAATCGGACGAACCGTGGAGGCACATGCAAAAATTGAAACGTGGTACGCCCGAGGACTCGAACCCACGCGGCGAGAACGTTACCATTGCCAAATTGACTATTAGACCAATACACCATCAATAGAGATATAAGTTGAGCGCAACTTTTCTTATATATTTGTATGCTCGAGTTACATACACATACACGAAAGTTTGCGTTCAACCCATCTCCACTATGATAGTACATTGGTAAGTATACGAAAGCGGGAAAGTATTTGTACAACACTGAATGGGTCCCAGTGTCTAGAGATACATTTTTATCAACCACAATGCACTTTAATTCTAAGCCATCAACATCGGACGAACCGTAGAGGCACATGCAGAAATTGAAACGTGGCACGCCGACGTTTTGGCACGGCCGTTTTGGCGCTGAAAATATCAAAATTGAATCTTCACGAGTTTTACAGTAAAATCTTAAAATTGTAATTCCTATAACCTTAACCCTCTCGACCAACCGAAAGGTTGATCGAGAGGTTAAATTAAGGCGCTGTTCAATTGTCGTACCGATAGCTGACCAGTAGGCTCGAGTCCTACATGCGACTGTTTTGAAAATTATCATATACATATATATGTATATATATATATATATATATATATATATATATATATATATATAAACACACTGAAAACTTATTTCTGTGTAAGAAAAAATACAAAAATTTGAGAATCAAAGATCTAATTACATAGTGTGTCATTTCGTGATTCAATATCAAATCCAGCTGTACAGCGGAGCCAATCGTCCGCCTCTGCGACTTTGTCAATAATAAATCTTCCGTTATAGCAACATCATAACTGCGCCTTCTTGGCGGTTGAACACCAGCGGACGGGTTAACGGGCAATCAGGCGCGGTTGTGACAAAGATGTGTTCATAATGTGAGATGTATCATCCACAGAATCGTTGGGACAGACGTTAGACCAGGAAGAGATTTTCCTCAGATATTTCCAAAAAATTATCTAGCAAATTTTAAATTTCACACTATCACCTTTTTTTTTAAATACTTTCAAACTGTAATGTTAAATTGGTCATAGATTCTAGACGTAACTATTATTTCTTTAGCTAGTATGATTTTTTTTTTTAGAATAATTCCTCAAGTTGAAATAACCAGATTATAGTTACAAAGTGCACTCACCGCGTAAGCTCTTGTCATGTCGGCAGCTAGACAGTAGCGCTACTCACCTGAAACAAGAAAACAAAGACAATTAGAAATATGGTTACTATACCGTATATCAGTACGATAATGAATTAGAGGGCCGTTAGACGGTGACTATGATGATAATGATGACTGTGGTGGTGGTAGCGATGATGCTAATGATGTAGTGGTGGTGATAGTGATGATGATGATGATGATGATGATGATGATGATGATGATGATGATGATGATGATGATGATGATGATGATGATGATGATGATGGTGATGATGATGAGGGTGACTATCTTGATGATAATGATGATGGTAGTGATGATGATGGCGATAATGATAATGATAACGAAAACGATTATAATAATCATCATCGTTGGTGATAATGATGATGACTATAATGACGGTGATGGTCGTGATGATGATTGATGACGATGATCATGATAATGATAACGAAAACGATGATGATGATGATAATGATAATCACCATCGTTGGTGATGATGACGATAAAGAAGACGAAAATGATTATGATGATGGTGATGAAGATGACCTTTTGGAATCGTCTTTTGAATTACAGAATCTCAAGTTAACTAAAAGAATATCTACATCTTTCCAGAAATTCTCCTTTTCTTCTTTCACGTGTAACACCTCAGAACAGACTTCCAACGTTTCGGCCCAGATCAAATATTCAAATCCGATTACATCACTGTCTCGATCCCTTCCTAAGCTCAGTTTTGCAAGTACGACCTACGCTGTCTATTTTATTTAGTATCTTATTCGTTTACTTTTTTTTGTGTATTAGCTGTCTTCAGTAGAACAGCTTTCCTATAAATAAAATTATATTTATTTTGCAAAGAAAGTACTAATCATTGTTTCCTCTCGTTGTCACAAGGCGATTTTATTCAGCAACATTTAACATACACTTCTATTTCTATGTACAAAAAAAAAAAAGTGACTGGAATGTAGGTGGTGGCCCTATCACTGGGGTCAACTGAAGATGAACTAGACCACCTTATGAGTCACCTTAATAGCCTTAAAAAAAAAAAAAAAAAAAAAAAAACGACAGATCAGAGCGATGCAAAAAGAAAGCATCTTTCGTTCTAGTTGTTGTTGTACTGTGGGGCAGGTCCAGTTGTCCACAGCAGTCTATTTCGACAATTTTCTTTATGCATAAATACCCCATAGCTGCCGAGGGTGTGCCACGGAGATGAACACGACAGCATAAAAAAAAAAAAAAAAAAATCTACCAAATCCGAAATAGTGTTTTTTATGGTAAACAAAATACAAACTCATCATCTCTCATTACATACAGACGCAAACACATTCACACACACATACACACATACACACACACACACACACACACACACACACGCGCGCACGCACGCACGCACGCACAAACAGACTCACACATGTACACGCGAGCGAGCGCGCGCGCACACACACACACACACACACACACACACACACACACACACACACACACACACACACACACACACGTGGTGGCAAGAGCGCACACACAATGTAATATAAAGGTGATTCATCACAGACTCATCGCACTACGGATGAGAAACTCGCCCCTTTGCTTAACACGAGCCAATTGGCAGTGAAGAGACTCTTCTACGAAATCACGTGACGCAAGATCGACGTGACAGAAGGAGCGAGACGAGAATTGTCATGAAGAAGCAACCCCACCACCAGCAGAAGCAACAGCAGCAGCAGCGGCTGTCTGATTCCATGGTGCAATGCCATGAAGGACATAAATGAATGTATTTACACACATTATTTCAGGAAACGCGCATATATGAATACATACATGTATACATACGCGATCACGAGTCCAACACGTGATCCAAGACCATGGTGAATAGCACACACATTCAAACATACATACACACATGTACACACATATGTACACCTAAGTACGTGACGACATTTTGACAGGTTGTGAGAAAGGCAGAGGGGAAAACACACAAATAGAACCGAGAGTTTATTCTTTAATTAGTTTCGAACTATGGTGCTTCTGAAGAAAGAATGTTACACTACAGAAAATACTGGCAATAAATACAGAAAATGTGTGGGTAATGGACTAGAATAGGTCTGAGTTCAAGGAGGCTTTAACTCAAGCGTTCCGCTGTTATTCTATCAGCTATAGATATTCTATGGATTCAAGGGAAATATTGCAATTTCCCTCGTCTATGCTTTACTACCCAATAAGTCAGAAACAACTTATAGCACACTACTAGAGAAGGTTAAGATCAATACAAATTTCTTCGTCTCCTCCCTCAATAACTCTTGATTTTGAAACCGCAAAGATAAAAGCATGGAAAAAAGAATTTCCGAGCGTAGTATTAAAAGGATGTTTCCTCCACTTTTCTCAATGTATCTTTCGTGTCGTACAAGCTAATGGGCTGAAAAGAAGATATGAAGCAGACGCAGATTTGGTGATTCTCCGTTATTTGTCGGCATTAGCATAAGTGCCTGTTAACACGGTTGTCAGTGTATTTGATTTACTATGTGATACTCAAGTCTTTCCGCGTGAGGATCAAGCTGTAGTGGACTATAGTGGACTATAGTGGACTGTAGTGGACTATAGTGGACTATAGTGGACTGTAGTGGACAGAAGACACCGTCACAGACCTTCGAACTTTGAGCTCGTGATGAGGAATGTTCACGAAACCGTTTTACATTCTTTACCAAAAACAAATGATTCGCTTCAAGGATGGCATAGGATATTTGAGATACAGATTGCTGGACACCACCCTAATATTTGGAAGTTTTTCGACTGCCTGAAGAAAGAAAAAAATATAATAATGTCAAAGTCGATCAGTATTTGGCTGGTACTTCATCTCAACCACAAAGAAAGAAATATCGTGACTCTTCTGAACGGATAAATAACATTGTAGAAAGATATCCTTCATATAGCAACGTCGTTGATTATTTGCTGCTTTCTGATTTTAAGTAAACCAATTTATAGTTTTAAGTTTAGTTTAAACTAATTTGTCATTTTTAATAGTTTTTGTCATAAAAGAATTTTAACTATTCTTAATAGATATTACGAAAACAAATTCTACTTTGCTTTTGTAATATCCTAAAAAAGGGCATGAAAGTAATTATTTCAATATCAAAGACAAAAGTATGCTAAATCAATGATCAAAACACGACCTAGTTTTATATTTCAAATTAGATTTTTTTTTTTTATAAATTGTGTATATCGATAAACTGAGCGTGTCTATAAATTATTGTCGGTAAGTTATTGCCGATGAATTGTTGTCGGTAAATTCACACACACACACACACACACACACACACACACACACACACACACACACACACACACACACACACACACACACACACACACACACACATATATATATATATATATATATATATATATATACATACATACATATATATGTATATATATATATATATACGTATATACATACATATATATATGTATATAATATATATGTATACATGTATATATATACATATATATATATACATACATATATATATAATGTATATGTATATATATACATATCTGTAGAAACCACAAGGAAATCAAAGAACGGAATACTGAACGTTTTCGTCTATGAAGACACCTTCAGAGTATAAAGACATACAGTAGATGATGGTATAAATATAGCAGTAAGAGGAAGACAGGGAAGGTCACAACAATAAATGTGCACTCTGTGGCATGCCTTAAATAGAAAAACAAACAACGAAAGTGGCAATTGGTCACAAGAAATACTTATAGCGTAGATTCACAACAAAAAATTAAATCATAAAACATTAAAATAAAATAAGTTACTTGATAAATAGAAATAAATAGTAAACGCATAACGAAAATGACAATTGGTCACAAGAAACTATTATGAGAGAATTTCACAAAATTGTTCCACTATCTTGTTGATGATAAAGTTATCTGTTTTGTAAAAGCCCACACTAATGTTAAAATTTTCATAATGCGTCTTTTAAATAAGACTAGATTCAATTATGTTTCTTTTTAAGGGGGAACGACAAGGAACAATTTTTTTAGACCTAGTCCCAATCAATGGAATTGTTGATGTCTCTTGTGTGGGCAAAAGGCCCACTAGATGCTTGGCCAGT
>NC_134806.1:49063509-49073509 GCF_046742065.1 Oratosquilla oratoria
TGTATATTCCTGTTCCATTGCATTATATATGAGGTCTATTAAAGTTTGATATTTTGTTTGAAACGTGTTTTGGTATTTTCTCATTATTATGTCCCGTGACCTTAACGTCCACTTCACCGTGGCCCAAATATCCGGGTTTCGTGGCCCATGGCCCAAACGTTCATGGCTCAAATGTCTGTGGCCTAATGTCTTACAATCCCAATAAATGTAGCACTAGAAGCCATAAAAAGGGTAATAGAAAAGTTAGATGACAATGAACTACCATTCCAAAACCAGATTATTTACAAGTAATTTCTCTATTCATTAACTTTGACTCCTTTGCATTCAACCAAGAAAAATATATACAACACTTTTCTTAGAGACATTAGAAATAGACAACACACAAATAATAATAGACAGACACACCACATGGCTAAGTTATGTAGACGACCTATTAATCATAACACCCAAAACTACAAACATCTAAAACAAAGTCCAATAACTAAATAATGTACACGAAAAAATCCAATTCTCATTAAAAGAAGAACAAGATGGGTGCTTATCATTTTTAGACACAACAATCATTAGAAGTGATTCCGGCCCAAAATATAAAGATCACAGAAAACAAACCAAGATAGAAAATTATGTCCACTATCTATTAGGTTACAGTGAAAGAATCAAATCAGGTATAATCATTGGATTCTTCCTACGCGCATACAGAATATGGAGCATAGAATACATAGAAGACCAAATAGAACACATATCTTCAATAATTCACAAATTAGAATATCCAAAAAGATTGATTATACAATCTATAACGAAAGCGCAAGAAGTAATGGGTAGAGTAACAAATAACAAAGAAAAAGAAGAAAATAGTAGGAACAATATAATAGTAATCCCAAACTCTATAGTCACAAAATTAGGAAAATATGTAGAACAAAAATTAAAATAATTACAAACACAGGACAAAGAATAGGGAAAACAATAGCAAACAAAACAACGAAAAGAGTAGGTGCAAAATCCCCTGTACCGAATGTGAGCAATCATACTATGGAGAGAGCGGACAATGGATCACAAAACGAACACAACACTAAAACGAAGTCAGATCACATAGAACCAGCAACTCACTTGTAACACACGTAGACAACACAGGACACCTAAAAAAAAAAAAAAGAAAAAAAAAATACACCAAGGACTCAACAAGAAAACGAGAACAACTATAGAATCTGCGGAAATTAGCAAAAAATAATTCCAATAACAAACGAGGAGGATTCATTATATGGTCTCTCTCAGTGGCAACACGAATAATCAACGATTGGAGGAGACGAAAAAGAGGGAGGAGCAAACCAACACACGTAAAGATATATATAATTGTGTATCTATCCTTTAGAAGTAGTTTACCTTGAAAAAAGACCAGAGTGTCGAAACGGTGGTAAGAAAACTCAAAGCTCTTCTCGTGTTTTCGGTTCCCCTCTGTCCTCGTATATATATATATATATATATATATATATATATATATATATATATATATATATATATATATATATATATATATATATGCATATATATGCATGTATGTATGTATGTATGTATGCATATATACCTCCAATGTCAGCATGAACCATATAGATAGTTATGTCAACCGATTACATATTTATAGCTGTACTATCACCGGACGATACTAATGATGATTGCTAAAAAATGTCTCGAGAAAACTTCCATGGGTTATAGAAATAACCTTCATACACTGTATACTGAATAATACTGTAACTGCTGTCGACTTTTATAGAACAAATATGCTGATGTATACATATACGTATATATATATGTATATATATATATATATATATATACATATATATATATGTATATGTATATATATATATATATGTATATATATATATATGTATATATATATATATATGTATATATATATATATATATATATACATATATATATATATATCAATGAAATCAGCCATTCTGAGTCCACTGCTTTAACAAAGGCCCCTTTCATAACATCCCATTATTCACACTACAGCGCCAACCTCTGCCCGTCACTCCCGCAAACTTCTCAATCTCGTCTCTCCACCTTCTGTCTGGTCTCCCTCATCCACGTTTCCCATCTCACGGCGTCCACTCAGTAACACACTTGCTCCATGGCTCATCATTCGTTCGCATTACCTTATCTACCCAATTCTACTTCCTCTCTTTTACCGCCTCCACATCAAGGTTTATCATTTGGTCCGCTATTTCCTTCTGTGTCACAATTATTTCTTTCATGGGGGTGGAATCTTTCTTTCCTTCATCCCAATCTTGTGGACTTTCAATTGCGAATACAGATCTAAAGTGTTTGTTCATAATTTCAGCCATTTCTACATCTTCTATATATTCGTAATTCCCTTGACGCAGTTTCGATATTTCGGGTTTGTCTTTTAGTTTACCATTCACGTACCTGTAGAATACTTTAGGATGGTCTTTGCATTTGTCTATTATGTCTTTTTCCTGGTTTCTTTTTTCTTCCCTGCGTATTTTTACGTATTCGTTTCTTAGTTTGATATATATTTGCCACCTACTTTTTTCGTCTTTTCCAAGCTTTGTCTCTTCTATCTTTAGCCCCATTACATTTTTTGTTGTACCAGAACTTAATGTACACCCCTTCTTGCTTCTGCTTTGGTACGTATTTGTCTATTCCCTCATTATAAATTTCCTTTTAATATCTTCCATTTCTCTTCCATCTTTGTTTCTTTATGTAAGACGTTTTCCCAATTCACATTTTGAAAGAATTTTCTGAGTTTCTCAAAATCCGTTTTGTTGTACACTACATAGATATACCAAGGCTTTTCCCCCCTTACAAGGGAGGTAGCCAAAAAGGAAAAGGCATAAAATCATTCCCACCCATTCCATCCCTAAATACACTCCACACCCCCTCCACCCTCCCTCTTATCTTAGCACCTCCTGGATGACGGGTCATCCCTGCACCTTGTCCACTGCCCTGGGTCAGAAGCAGTGCCGTAAGAAAAAGTGAATGTTGTACACTAGTCTTCTTTTTCTGTGTTTCTCATTTCTTCTCAAATCAATTTCTTCTTTTAGTTCGAACTCTATTAGTATGTGGTCACTCTTCCCAATTGGTGTCGTTTTTTATCCATACATTTTTGTAATTTTCACTTTTTGCCAACTTTGTGGTTTTTGATAGTTTTTGATGTGTGTGTGTGTGTGTGTGTGTGTGTGTGTGTGTGTGTGTGTGTGTGTGTGTGTGTGTGTGTGTGTGTGTGTGTGTGTGTGTGTGTGTGTGTGTGTGCGTGTGTGTGTGTGCACGTGTTTATCTTCCATGAACTGAAAGACTATTTCTATGTTTTTCGTCATCTTGTTTGTCAGTGGACAGGTTGTCCATTATCAGCACTCAACACACGCACCTATTCTGTGTTTGTGTATGTGTGTGTGGGGGAGGGGTGGAGAGAGAGAGAGAGAGAGAGAGAGAGAGAGAGAGAGAGAGAGAGAGAGAGAGAGAGAGAGAGAGAGAGAGAGAGAGAGAGAGAGAGAGAGAGAGAGAGAGAGAGGACGGTGCCCCTTAAGGGCCATTTACACGATCAAACTGTTTGACAAACCCGGTTTGACAAACGTGTTTGACAACCAAATACCCATTTCACACGGTCAAACATCACTTCGAACGCTTGTTTGACGAACCGGGTTTGACAAACCGTTTGAACGTGTAAATGGCCCTTTACAGAGGATTTCGTAGCGTGGAATTTCATAAGCCATGCCCTTGGTCCAGCTCGCTAGCTGAGAGTTCGAGCTACCGTCACCTCGACCTCCTCCACAGGTACCGACGCTCTAACCTGTTAAGGTTGTTAGCCAGAAAGATCTATTTTCATTCACAATTAGAGCCTCGGGAACTATACTTCCTTTAATGAGTATTTTGCTGTTCTAATTGGCTATGAATTTTTGATAAGAAAATCGAAATCACTGTATGATCTTTGTTCTGTTCTTTATGTACTTCTTTTTTTTTTCTTATTTTAAATGAATTCACTTATTTCTATTTATTTGACTCTTTCTAATATTTCATATGTTAAAAATGTCTAAAATAGTAAGAGCGAGACAAACCATGATTGATGTGAAGGAAATTTTTCTTAGGCAAGTGTGATTTTAGGGCATTCCAGTGAAACATGAGATGGAATAGTCTCCCGAGGTTTTCTGAAGCAAATTAACCACAAACTCAGTCGTGAGCAGACGGCAGACCACGTCGTCGCCTTTATACACAGTCGTACGTGAATTTCGTACTTCGAGTTACGAGGATGACCACCAGGCGAAGTACTTTCTACGAGGAAGACAGGACTCGGCAGGAGGGAGCTCTGGAAGAAGCTCGACGTGACGTCAGAAGAGATGCCCAAAGAGACGCGTGGAGGGACCAACGACGCGACGCCTGGAGAGACTCGAGGCGGGATAGCTGGAGGGATACGTACGTCGAAGTCATGACCAGCTTCGGCCTTGAAGGAGGAGTTCCCGAGTGGCCCATGGAGGTCTGGAGAGGCGTGTGGCCAGGAGGAAGCAGAGACCCTCGAGGAGACGCTCGAAGGGACGCTTGCAGAGATGTCCTCCGAGACTTCCAGAGGGATCGGGTCAGGGACGCCCGTCGCGATGCACACAAGGATCAAGAGACACAGAGAGACAGACGAAGCCGTTGAAGCCAAAGGCCTCAACAGAAGAATAACTCTGTTACAGCTACTTGAGACGCTGAGCAAATGCCGGCTGAAACTCACGCTGTCAAATTATAGGAAAACAAAAATCTTGTGGAATTTATATAGAACTTATGTTGGCACGAACTTACTACCAGCTATTCCGAGCCCAATTTGATGTAGGAGGCTCAGTGAAAGAGCTTTTAGCAATATTTTGCTTCGTGAAAATATCAAGTCTTGGCCACTGAAAACAGTAACTTACCTCCATTTTGAGAAACTCTCTCCAATTTTGATATTTTCTTGTACGAACTATTGAATTCGTTCTTTGTGGTTATATGAATTATTCCACATAAAATGATTAAAGAACAGAAGATTTTATTACTGTTTCACAGTATTGCCCAGGACCATTCATGAAATTTGGAATTTTCCTTTTTTTCAATTCTTTTTCTCGCTGGTTTCTTTGGCAAACTCTGCCTAAAAGCATCTCCTGGCTTGGCTTAAGTATTATTTCTGAATCTAACTACAATATGAAGCATAAAACGGTATAGACGTATACAATAGAAAATACCACCATTGTTACTTTTTGTGGAGGAATTATACATTTCTCGTCCCCACTCATGTGGAGATTCCTCTCAACTGAATAAAATTATCTGGATAATGTGTGTGTGTGTGTGTGTGTGTATGTGTGTGTGCGTGTGTGTGTGGTGTGTGTGTGTTGTGTGTGTGTGTATTTACCTAGTGTACCGAGCTGTATTCTACGGGAAGGGGAGCTACGCTCATAGTGTCCCGCCTGTGTATCTCGCCGTGTCTAGTTTGCTCTTAAATTCATAAATGATTTTACACACTATTTTTTTCGTCCACTTTGTTCCAAGTGTCCATCACTCTATGTGGAAAACTGTTCTTCATATCTCTTCTATAGCTATGTTTTTTGAGTTTCTTTCCATGTCCTCATGTGTTTCTCTTGTCCCAATTTAACAAGCCCTCTCTATCGAGTATTTATGTGCCCTTCATGATGGTCAGTAGGTCGCCTCTTCCTCTTCTTTGCTCCAAAGTCGGTAGGTCCAATTTAGCCAGTCTCTCCTTATATGACAAGTTTGAAAGTGTTGGAGCCATTTCTGGGGCTGCTCTGGATTCTTTCTATTATTTTCTTTATATTCTTTTTGGTACTGGGTGACCACAATGTCGTCTAGGCCTTATCAGTGTGACTAATATTTTTTCAATCATTTCCTTGTCCAAATATGTAGATGCCACTTTTATTGACCTTAGCAAGTTATAGGATTCTCGGGCAATTTTGTTTATTTGTTTATCATAGGACAAGTCGTTTGAGATCCCACATTCTTTACCTCCTTAGTTCCAATTTTATATTGTCCTGATATTCTATTTTTGATTTTTCCAAACTCCGTTATGCTACACTTCTTAATATTAAAGTCCACTTCCTATTTCTGACTCCAGGTCTTCCTGTAGTGATTTGCAATACGTTTCGGTTTTTACTTTCCTTAACAGTTTAGCGTCGTCTGCGAAGAAGCTTATGTAACATTGCACATCATCATCCATGTTATTCACATAAATAGCAAACATTATTCTTTCTATCTATCAGGAAGTCCTCCATCCATTTAAGTAGGTTTCCTTGTATGCCTCCTATATGTTCCAGTTTTTTTGAATAATTTTTTTGTGTGGTACCTTGTCGAAGGTTTTTTGTATGTCCAGGAAGGCACAATCAGCCCACCCATCTCTTTCTTGCACTGTGTGTGTGCGTGCGTGCGTGCGTGTGTGTGTGTGTGTGTGTGTGTGTGTGTGTGTGTGTGTGTGTGTGTGTGTGTGTGTGTATGTGTGTGTGTGTTTGTGTGTGTGCGTGTGTGTATGTGTATTTACTTAGTTGTATTTACCTAGTTGGATTATACGGGAGGCGAGCTATGCTCGTGGTGACCCATCTTTGTATCTTTCAGCATTAACTTTTTTCTTAAAATCTTGAATAGTGTTTCCACATACTGTTTCTATATCGAATTTGTTCCAAGTATCTATCACTCTGTGTGGGAATCTATATTTTCAGATCTCTTTTGTAATTATCATTTTTATTCATTTAATTTTTTGTGTCCTCTTGTTTTTCCATTCTCCCATTTCAATAAGTCATTCTTATCTAAGATTTCCATTCTCTTCATAAATCTATAGATAGTAGGTCTCCTCTTTCCCTTTTTTGTTCCAAATTTGGTAATTCTAATTTCAACAGTCTTTGTTCATATGTCATTTTGGAAAGAGTTAGTGCCAGCTTTGTTGTTGCTCTTTGTATTCTTTCTAACTTCTTTATATTCTTTTTGGCATTGGGTGTCCATAGTCTTGCTGCGCACTCGAATTTTGGTCTTATTAGTGTAGTTATTATTTTTTTTTTTTCATTTCCTCGTCCAAATAGGCAAAGGCCACTTTTATTGACCTCAATAAATTATAGGTTTCTCCGACTATTTTATTAATATGCTTATCCGGTGTCATGTCTTTGCTGATCATCACTCCAAGGTCTTTTTCCGAGTTTACTTTTTTGACCTCTTCTTCACCAATTTTATAATCTCTCGATATTCTGTTTTTACTTTTTCCAAATTCCATTATACTACATTTCTTGATATTGAATTTCACATCCCACTTTTGAGTCCATTTCCAGATATTGTCCAGGTCTTGTTGTGATGAGTTGCAATCCTCCTCCGTTTTTACTTCCTTTAGTATTTTTGCGTCGTCTGCAAAGAAATTCATATAACACTCTACTCCTTCGTCTATGTCATTTATGTATATAGCAAACATGATTGGGGCCAGTGTGTGTGTGTGTGTGTGTGTATGTGTGTGTGTGTGTGTGTGTGTGTGTGTGTGTGTGTGTGTGTGTGTGTGTGTGTGTGTGTGTGTGTGTGTGTGTGTGTGTGTGTGTGAGAGAGAGAGAGATTGAGAGAGAGAGAGAGAGAGAGAGAGAGAGAGAGAGAGAGAGAGAGAGAGAGAGAGAGAGAGAGAGAGAGAGAGAGAGAGAGAGAGAGTGTGATGTTATACTGAAGATAAAAGAAGGACGACAAGGATAGGGAAGATGAAATAGGGATGATATAGGATGCCTCAGATTAGCAAAGCTTGAATAGGATGTCAAGGTGTCCGTAGGGCCTTCTACATAGATTTTCGAAGGAGATCCATTTCCTCAACTCAGACGATAAGAGGGAGAAATAGCTACATAGTGATTCTTGAAAGGTGATAATTTTTTAGTGTAGTCACTGTGACTCCAAAAAGGTAAGAAGCTTACACCAGGAGGCGCTATACATCAGGGAACTATACTTCCTTTAATGAGTATTTTGCTGTTGTTTGTGGCTATGAATTTTTTGATGAGAAAATCGAAATCGCTGTATGATCTTTGTTCTGCTGTTCCAGGAGTGACACTCTGGAACCTTGTACTTATTTTATTTCTTATTTTAAATGAATTCACTTATTTCCATTTATTTGACTCTTTCTAATATCTCATATGTTAAAAATGTCTAAAATAGTAAGAGCGAGATAAACCATGATTGATGTGAAGGAAATTTTCCTTAGGCAAGTGTGATTCTAGGGTATTCCAGTGGAACAAGAGATGGAATAGACTCCCGAGGTTTTCTGAAGCAAATTGACCGCAAACTCAGTTGTGAGCAGACGGCAGAACACGTCGTCGCCTTTATCCACAGTCGTACGTGAATTTCGTACTTCGAGTTACGAGGATGACCAGCAGGCGAAGTACTTTCTACGAGGGAGACAGGACTCGGCAGGAGGGAGCTCTGGAAGAAGCTCGACGGGACGTCAGAAGAGATGCCCAAAGAGACGCGTGGAGGGACCAACGACGCGACGTCTGGAGAGACTCGAGGCGGGATAGCTGGAGGGATACGTACGTCGAAGTCATGACCAGCTTCGGCCTTGAAGGAGGAGTTCCCGAGTGGCCCATGGAGGTCTGGAGAGGCGTGTGGCCAGGAGGAAGCAGAGACCCTCGAGGAGATGCTCGAAGGGACGCTTGCAGAGATGTCCTCCGAGACTTCCAGAGGGATCGGGTCAGGGACGCCCGTCGCGATGCACACAAGGACCAACAGACACAGAGAGCCTCACGAAGCCGTTGAAGCGAAAGTTCCTCAACACAAGAATAACTGTTACAGCTACTTGAGACGCTGAGCAAATGCCGGCTGAAACTCACGCTGTCAAATTATAGGAAAAAAAAAACTTGTGGAATTTATATAGAACTTATGTTGGCACGAACTTACTACCAGCTATTCCGAGCCCAGTTTGATGTAAGAGGCTCAGTGAAAGAGCTTTTAGCAATATTTTGCTTCGTGAAAATATCAAGTCTTGGCCACTGAAAACAGTAACTTACCTCCATTTTGAGAAACTCTTTCCAATTTTGATATTTTCTTGTACGAACTATTGAATTCGTTCTTTGTGGTTATATGAATTATTCCACATGAAATGATTAAAGAACAGAAGATTTTATTACTGTTTCACAGTATTGCCCAGGACCATTCATGAAATTTGGAATTTTCCTTTTTTTCAATTCTTTTTCTCGCTGGTTTCTTTGGCAAACTCTGCCTAAAAGCATCTCCTGGCTTGGCTTAAGTATTATTTCTGAATCTAACTACAATATGAAACAGAAAACGGTATGGATGTATACAATAGAAAATACCGCCATTGTTACTTTTTGCGGAGGAATTATACATTTCTCGTCCCCACTCATGTGGAGATTCCTCTCAGCTGAATAAAATTATCTGGATAATGTTTGTGTGTGTGTGTGTGTGTATGTGTGTGTGCGTGTGTGTGTGTGTGTGTGTGTGTGTGTGTGTGTCTTTGGTCTTTGGATCACGTGTTGGATTCGTGATCGACAGCTATTTCCCTCCCGGAAGAGAGCTCAGAGCTCGTATGACCGATCTATGGGTAATGCTATGACCTTGCACACACGTACGTACACACACACACACACCCAACTTCCCGCCCACGAGAGTCGGAGTTACGACCCGAAGCGCAGCGATACCGAAATAATTTCGGCCCTGGGCAGGATTCGAACCAGGTGCTGACGCACCTCCGTGATAATAGTCCAGTACTCTATCAACCGTGTGTGTGTGTGTGTGTGTGTGTGTGTGTGTGTGTGTGTGTGTGTGTGTGTGTGTGTGTGTGTGTGTGTGTGTGTGTGTGTGTGTGTGTGTGCATATGTGTATTCACCTATTTGTATTATACAGGAAGGGAGCTATGTTCGTGGTTATCCGTCTTTGTATGTTTCAGCATCAAGTTTTTTCTTAAAATCTTGAATATCATTTGCACACAGTTTCTTTATCTAAGTTATTCCAAATATCCAGCACTCTGTGTGGGAAGCTATT
>NC_134806.1:49086009-49091009 GCF_046742065.1 Oratosquilla oratoria
TCACTTCCCACTTTTGAATCCATTTCCAGATTGTGTCCAGGTCTGATCGTAATGAGTCACAGTCTTCTTCTGTTGATACTTTCTTTAATATGTTTGCGTCATCTGCGAAAAAATCCATATAACATTCAACTCATTCGTCCATGTCGTTTATGTATATGGTAAACATAATTGGAGCCAGCACTGACCCTTGTGGAACACCACTTATAATTTCTTCCCATTTCGAGTATTTGTCTCTAATTGCTACCCTCATTTTTCTCCCAGTCAGGAAATCTTCCATCCATTCTAATAAATTACTTGCAATGCCACCTGTTGATTCTAGTTTTCCTATTAACTTCTTGTGTGGTACTTTGTCAAATGCCTTTTGTAGGTCTAAATATGCACAGACTGCCTATCCATCTCTCTCATCTATTATATCTATTAGTCTCGAATAGAAGCAGATTAGGTTTGTTGTACATGATATTTCTTGTCTAAATCCAAATTGATTTGGATTCAATATATTTTTTTCTTCCAGATGTCTAACCCATCTACTTTTGATCACTTTTTCACATATTTTAGCTACTGTGCTTGTTATGAAGATCGGTCTGTGGTTAGTTGGATTTTCCCTTTTCCCTCCTTTACATATTGGTACAATGTTTACATTTTTCCGAGCATTTGATTAGAGTATGTATTCTATCTGTTAATTCCTCTACGCATTCCTTCAGTATCCAATTTGTAATGCCATCTGGACCAAGCAATTTTCTAACGTCAAGGCTTTTTACTTGGTCACTGATTTCCTTTTTTGTTACAGATATTTACTTCATTTGGGGGGATTTCTGTCTCTCTAGTCCCTCAGTTAGGCGCGTTGTCAATTGTGAATACCAATTTGAAGTGGTTACTCATAACTTCTGCCATTTCTTGTTCTTCTGTGTATTCATGACTTCCTTGGCGCAGTTTTTCTATTTCTTGTTTGTTTTTTAGTTTACCGTTCACATATCTATAAAATAGTTTCGGTTGTTCCTTGCATTTTTCTATTATTTCCTTTTCATAATTTCTCTTTTCTTCTCTGCGTATTTTTACATAATCGTTTCTTAGTTTGATGTATGTTTACCATTTGCTCTTTTTTTTTTGTCTTTTTTTCCATTTTTTCCAGGCTTTGTCTCTTTTATCCTTGGCTTCACTACATTTTTGTTGTACCAGTTCTTTATGTATATTCTTTCTTGCTTTTGTTGTGGAACATATTTGATCACACCCTCATTATAAATTTCTTTTAGTATATTCCATTTCTCTTCCATCCTTGTTTCTTCCTGTGTGTGTGTGTGTGTGTGTGTGTGTGTGTGTGTGTGTGTGTGTGTGTGTGTGTGTGTGTGTGTGTGTGTGTGTGTGTGTGTGTGTGTGTGTGTGTGTGTGGGTGTGTGGGTGGGTGTGGGTGGGTGTGGGTGCGTGCGTGCGTGCGTGCGTGCGTGCGTGTGTATGTGTGTGTGTGTATGTGTGTGTGTGCGTGTGTGTGTGTGTGTGTGTGCGTGTGTGTGTGTGTGTGTGTGTGTGTGTGTGTGTGTGTGGTTGTGTGTGTGTGTGTGTGTGTGTGTGGGTGTGTGTGTTGGGTGGGTGGGTGTGGGTGTGTGGGTGCGTGCGTGCGTGCGTTCGTGTGTGTGTGTGTGTGTGTGTGTGTGTGTGTGTGTGTGTGTGTGGTGTGTGTGTGTGTGTGTGTGTTTGTGTGTGTGTCTGTGTGTGTCTGTGTGTGTGTGTGTGTGTGTGCCTGCGTGTGTGTGTGTGTGTCTGTGTGTGTGTGTGTGAGTGTGTGTGTGTGTGTGTGTGTGTGTGTGTGTGTGTGTGTGTGTGTGTGTGTGTGTGTGTGTGTGTGTGTGTGTGTGTGTGTGTGTGTGTGTGTGTGTGTGTTTGTGATTCATCTTGGTCATTGGATCACGTGTTGGAATCGTGATCGACAGCTATTTCCCTCCTGGAAGAGAGCTCAGAGCTCGTATGACCGATCTATGGGTAATGCTATGTCCTTACACACACACACACACGCACACAACTCCCCGCCCATGAGAGTTGGGGTAACGACTCGAAGCGCAGCGACACTGAAATAATTTCAGCCCTGGGCAGGATTCGAACCAGGTACCGTTGGCACCGCCGTACTGACAGTCTGGGACTCAACCAACCGCGTCACCGAGTCGTGTCTGGGACTCGACCAACCGCGTCACCATGTGTGTGTGTGTGTGTGTGTGTGTGTGTGTGTGTGTGTGTGTGTGTGTGTGTGTGTGTGTGTGTGTGTGTGTGTGTGTGTGTGTGTGTGTGTGTGTGTGAGGGTTGGTGTGTATTTACCTAGTTTACCGAGTTGTATTTTCGGGAAGGGGAGCTACACTCTAACCTGTTAAGGTTGTTAGCCAGAAAGATCTATTTTCATTCACAATTAGAGGCTCGGGAACTATACTTCCTTTAATGAGTATTTTGCTGTTGTTTGTGGCTATGAATTTTTTGATGAGAAAATCGAAATCGCTGTATGATCTTTGTTCTGCTGTTCCAGGAGTGACACTCTGGAACCTTGTACTTATTTTTTTTTTTTTTTTTTTTTATGAATTCACTTATTTCTATTTATTTGACCCTTTCCAATATTTCATATGTTAAAAATGTCTAAAATAGTAAGAGCGAGACACACCATAATTGATGTGAAGGAAATTTTCCTTAGGCAAGTGTGATTCTAGGGTATTCCAGTGGAACAAGAGATGGAATAGACTCCCGAGGTTTTCTGAAGCAAATTAACCACAAACTCAGTCGTGAGCAGACGGCAGACCACGTCGTCGCCTTTATCCACAGTCGTACGTGAATTTCGTACTTCGAGTTACGAGGATGACCACCAGGCGAAGTACTTTCTACGAGGAAGACAGGACTCGGCAGGAGGAAGCTCTGGAAGAAGCTCGACGTGACGTCAGAAGAGATGCCCAAAGAGACGCGTGGAGGGACCAACGACGCGACGTCTGGAGAGACTCGAGACGGGATAGCTGGAGGGATTCGTACGTCGAAGTCATGACCAGCTTCGCCCTTGAAGGAGGATTTCCCGAGTGGCCCATGGAGGTCTGGAGAGGCGTGTGGCCAGGAGGAAGCAGAGACCCTCGAAGAGACGCTCGAAGGGACGCTTGCAGAGATGTCGTCCGAGACTTCCAGAGGGATCGGGTCAGAGACGCCCGTCGCGATGCACACAAGGATCAAGAGACACAGAGAGCCTCACGAAGCCGTTGAAGCCAAAGGCCTCAACAGAAGAATAACTGTTACAGCTACTTGAGACGCTGAGCAAATGCCGGCTGAAACTCACGCTGTCAAATTATAGGAAAAAAAAAACTTGTGGAATTTATATAGAACTTATGTTGGCACGAACTTACTACCAGCTATTCCGAGCCCAGTTTGATGTAAGAGGCTCAGTGAAAGAGCTTTTAGCAATATTTTGCTTCATGAAAATATCAAGTCTTGGCCACTGAAAGTATTAACTTACCTCCATTTTGAGAAACTCTCTCCAATTTTGATATTTTCTTGTACGAACTATTGAATTCGTTCTTTGTGGTTATATGAATTATTCCACATAAAATGATTAAAGAACAGAAGATTTTATTACTGTTTCACAGTATTGCCCAGGACCATTCATGAAATTTGGAATTTTCCTTTTTTTTTTTCAATTCATTTTCTCGCTGGTTTCTTTGGCAAACTCTGCCTAAAAGCATCTCCTGGCTTGGCTTAAGTATTATTTCTGAATCTAACTACAATATGAAACAGAAAACTGTATAGATGTATACAATAGAAAATACCGCCATTGTTACTTTTTGCGGAGGAATTATACATTTCTCGTCCCCGCTCATGTGGAGATTCCTCTCAGCTGAATAAAATTATCTGGATAATGTTTGTGTGTGTGTGTGTGTGTGTGTGTGTGTGTGTGTGTGTGTGTGTGTGTGTGTGTGTGTGTGTGTGTCTTTGGTCTTTGGATCACGTGTTGGATTCGTGAACGACATCTATTTCCCTCCCGGAAGAGAGCTAAGAGCTCATATGACCGATCTATGGGTAATGCTATGACCTTGCACACACACACACACAACTTCCCGCCCATGAGAGTCGGAGTAACGACCCGAAGCGCAGCGATACCGAAATAATTTCGGCCCTGGGCAGGATTCGAACCAGGTGGTGACGCACCTCCGTGCTGACAGTCCAGTACTCTATCAACAATATGTGTTGTGTGTGTGAGTGTGTGTGTGTGTGTGTGTGTGTGTGTGTGTGTGTGTGTGTGTGTGTGTGTGTGTGTGTGTGTGTGTGTGTGTGTGTGTGTGTATTTACCTAGTTATATTATATGGGAAGGGAGCAATGCTCGTGGTGACCCGACTCTGTATCTTTCAGCATCAAGTTTTTTCTTAAAATCTTGAATAGTATTTGCACACACTGTTTCTTTATCTAAGTTATTCCAGATAACCAGCACTCTGTGTGGGAAGCTATTTTTTTTTCTGATCTCTTCTGTAGTTGTCCTTTTTGAGTCCCTTTTCATGAACTCTTGTTTTTCCATTGTCATTTTTTAGTAAATTTTTTCTGTCAAGGATTTCCATTCCTTTCATGATTCTAAATATAGTCAGCAGATCACCTCTTTCTCTTCTTTGCTCTAGTGTTGGTAGTTCTAATTTCGATAATCTTTGTTCGTATGTTAATTTGGAAAGAGCTGGTGCCAACTTTGTCGTTGCTCTCTGTATTCTTTCTAGTTTCCTTACATTCTTTTTAGTACTGGGTGTCCATAGTGTCGCTGCATATTCCAGTTTTGGTCTAATCAATGTGACTAATATTTTTTTAATAATTTCTTCATCCAAGTATTCAAATGCCACTTTCATTGACCTTAGTAGGTTGTAGGTTTCACCGACTATTTTGTTTATATGTCTATCCGGTGTCAAGGTCCCTTTCCGAGTGTACTTTTTTATTTCTTTTTCACCCATTTTGTAATTTTTTATAATTCTGTTTTTGCTTTTTCCAAACTTCATTTTGCTACACTTCTT
>NC_134806.1:49101009-49111009 GCF_046742065.1 Oratosquilla oratoria
CTTGTACGAACTATTGAATTCGTTCTTTGTGGTTATATGAATTATTCCACATAAAATGATTAAAGAACAGAAGATTTTATTACTGTTTCACAGTATTGCCCAGGACCATTCATGAAATTTGGAATGTCTCCTTTTTTTTTTTCAATTCATTTTCTCGCTGGTTTCTTTGGCAAACTCTGCCTAAAAGCATCTCCTGGCTTGGCTTAAGTATTATTTCTGAATCTAACTACAATATGAAACAGAAAACTGTATAGATGTATACAATAGAAAATACCGCCATTGTTACTTTTTGCGGAGGAATTATACATTTCTCGTCCCCGCTCATGTGGAGATTCCTCTCAGCTGAATAAAATTGTCTGGATAATGTGTGTGTGTGTGTGTGTGTGTGTGTGTGTGTGTGTGTGTGTGTGTGTGTGTGTGTGTGTGTGTGTGTGTGTGTGTGTGTGTTTCTGCGTGTGTGTGTGTGTGTGTGTGTGTGTGTGTGTGTGTGTGTGTGTGTGTGTGTGTGTGTGTGTGTGTGTGTGTGTGTGTGCGTGCGTGCGTGTGTGTCTGCGTGTGTGCCTGCGTGTGCGTGTGTCTGCGTGTGTGCGTGCATGTGTGTGTGTCTGTGTGTGTTTTTTTTTGTGTGTATGTGCGTGTGTGTGGAGATAAGTCTTTAACCATAAAAGAATGTGGCACGATTCTAGGCTATAGGGATATCACTTAAGTTTTTTGAAATATTGACTTCATAAAACTATAAAACTCCGCAGCCAATACCCCATACGTGGGATCTCCATTAGTTTGCTTTCTATTTGACACGCGATAAAATTACTGGACGAAACATGAAATCAAGCATGAGGAACTGCCACAAGTATTTGCTCTCCAGATCATCCTAATTTTTCCAAAGAAGAAGCAAAAAATAAAGTTTGTGTGCCCTTGTGATATGTCAAGTGGCCAACTCGCTTCGTAAGTACGTGGGCTTGCCACTTGCTACGTACAGGTTGCGGTGTCGGCTTCGGCAGTAGTGTAAGCACTCCTTTCATCACAATGGCGTGCCTCACAAACTATGGTCCAGCAAAGGATAGACGAATTTATTCAGTTAAGAGGACCGAATCTGGCTTGAATGGATATTTCGATCAATTGAAATCCCCTTCAGGTCTAAATCTTGCCCTTAGGTACGTGAACTCACTTCTCCTCGGCCAAAAAATAAGTAAATGAATATATGAATAAATAAAAACTAAATAATATAAATGAATAAATAAATAAATAAAATAAATAAACAAATAGATAAACGGAAATCAATCAATCAATCAATACACCAATCAATGAAATAAGATAAAATGAAATAACAAATAAAAGAAAATAAATCCACTATGTTCAAGGGATTTAAAGGAATGCAAAGATAGTTGAATCTCAGTGGAGGTTCAACGAGACGACGTGGCAGTGAATCCGTTTCAAAGGACACTCGAACGTGAGAAGCACTTTCAAGAAAAGTTGCTTCGGGGACGACCACGCAGCTAAAGGCTTCTGACGGAATCGACTGTTTCTGCTTTGCGATGTGTCTTTGTTTTGTTTTTTCTTTGTTTCCTTCTCTGCTTTTCGTGGTTTCCTTTCTCATTTCCTTTACGTGCCTTCGTTTCTTTCTTTTTCTCGGTTTAGTTTCTTTGTTTTTTGTGGTTTCGTTCTGATTTCTCTCTCTCTGCATATACGTGTTTGTGTGTGTGTGTGTGTGTGTGTGTGTGTGTGTGTGTGTGTGTGTGTGTGTGTGTGTGTGTGTGTTTACCTACCTAATTTTACCTAGTTGTATCTTACGGGAAGGGGAGCTACGTTCGTGGTGTCCCGTCTCTGTATTTCGCCATATCTAATTTGCTCATTCGTGTATGGTTTTTGCAAACACTATCATTTATTCTTGTGTGTGTGTGTGTGTGTGTGTGTGTGTGTGTGTGTGTGTGTGTGTGTGTGTGTGTGTGTGTGTGTGTGTGTGTGTGTGTGTGTGTGTTTGTGTGTGTGTGTGTGTGTGTGTGTGTGTGTGTGTGTGTGTGTGTGTGTGTGTGTGTGTGTGTGTGTGTGTGTGTGCGCGCGTGTGTGTTTGTGTGTGTAAAATAGAATATAACAATCGGTTTATAGGGTTAACAGAGATCCAGAGATACACTGACAATATAGAAATTAATATACAATTTACTGACAATATACTAGTCTTATTTGATTTCATAATGTGTTAGGCGCTAGACGTTCAGAGCCTTATCAGTGGTAATAAGGTAGAAGGCTGATTGCTCGTTATTAGTGAGGTTTAATTGGTGTATATTTTCACTGACGTTAAAGCGATTGAAATCCCGCCTACAGCCAACTTGCAGATGGAAATCTCACGTCAATATTCTCCATAATCTGATTGAAGGGATAAAAGGTGATACGCCTGGACAGCGGACAGGTTGACAGTTTGCGATGTTGTATGTTAGGGGTGGAGACTAGAGGTTTGATTTTACCACCTTACCCACAAAGTCTAAATCCTTTAAAGGAAGTCAACACTAAGATAAGGTGGAGTCAGGTCAGTGCGACAAAACAATGCTACTTCCCACCCCTGTGAATTACCCTGTGGTAACATACTATGTTGTTGGTTACTGAAGTTGGTGGTTAATTGCACCCTCGTTTCCTTTTTTGTGTTATTCACTAAGTCAATATCGGTACAAAGGAAGTCTGCACTTTATGTCACTCCACTAAAGATTGGTTATGTTACTTAAGTCTAGTGGGGCGTGTCATGATTTCAGATTGCTACAAAGCACATTGTCACACCGAATGCAGTAGGCCACATACACGTCTGTACCCAATGGCTGCTCGACTCGGTGTGTGTGTACGTGTCTGCGTGCATGTGTGTATGTGTGTGTGTGTCTGTGTGTGCGTGTGTATGTATATGTACGTGTATATGTATGTAGTTGTATGTGTGTGTGTATGTATGTGTGTGTGTGTGTGTGTGTGTGTGTGTGTGTGTGTGTGTGTGTGTGTGTGTGTGTGTGTGTGTGTGTGTGTGTGTGTGTGCGTGTGTGTGTGTATGTGCGTGTGTGTGTGTATGTAAGCACTACGTCGGTTCACATAGTAAGGGTATACTCGTTTCAATTCTGCATCTGGGTCTTATGTCACGCGGTTTCGGCTCCACCCCAGTTGCAGTTGAAATAAAACAAATAACTACGATGCCTGTCTCTACTCTACCCTTAGGACTTAAAGTGGTGATGCACATCTCATTCACGTCCATGACAGAGAGAATGGTCTTGGTTCAGCCGAGGCACATGAAGTACATTTCGTGTTGCACGTTCCCATGTGTGCGTATAGTCGTACCTCTTGATGGAGGAAGAGGATTAAAGTTACAAATGCCAAGGGATTGGATAACATCGGCACAGTTTAGAAATTGTTGGGAGCATCCGAAATGTTCCCCCCAAGAGAGGGTGAACTGTCCACGTAACCAGTGAGGACAATGACGTGACTGGGGCTTCAGCCGAAGCATAGCACTCTATACATATTTCTCGGGGGTAATTGCCAGAGGATTTCTTCAGCTTAGGGTCAGCTCGCTCGTGGCCCGAAAGGGAATTTGATCGATTGAGCGCCTTTAGTTAAGGCTGGGATGCAGCCTTCAGGAGAACAGAACCCTCCGGTAATTGGAATAACAAAATCTATACAATGCGTTACCGTGATTAATCCCTTCCGTGTCGGTTGACATTTTTCATTTCATTCTGGCTGTTGTCAGGGTATTTCATTTATCCTCGTGACACCCACACACTTGATAGCGAAGGATTTAAGTGGGGGAATAGATGTGTTCACCATGTCATACATAATCGATACCATAAACTCACTCTCCTTCATCTATCTCCACATGATATTTATTTTACTTGCCGTGCACCGATTCTAGTCTGACATAGTTTCCACAATTTCTATTTCCTTTCTATTTCGTTTGTACATATTTCCATATGTCATTTCATAACCAGTGATTCGCTCCCATCAATGGTTAAAGCCTTCTAGCATTGGTAGCAACAGAACTTGCTAAATAAAATTATGTCATTGGGTTGTAGTGGTCCATGAAAATACAGTATGGTCTTCATTGCCAAGTAATACTAAAAGCTGTTCGTTTCATGAAAACGTGCCACCCTGTGTTTTTTTTTTTTTTTTTTTTTTTTTGTCTATTTTGTTCTGTCTAGTGCCACGCAATTTTCTTCACGTGAGAGAAAGATCCCGTTTGGTCCCTTTGACCTACTATTGACATTCATTTTTTTAATCGGATCTGTAGGGCGTTACTGTATCAAGAAACAATACACGAAGTGATGCATGATAAAGAAAGGGGGAATCGCATAACTACGGCCGAAGCCGTCACCGTTATCATATGTTCTAAGACATGACTTGGCAGTTACGGGTGGACAGTGAAATCGAACCGGAAACTTTAGGTTCACGAAGAAAGGATTACTGTTGAACAGAACGTGTAGCTGTACAGCGTGTAGCTGAAGCCGAAGCCATGACCTTAACCCCATGCGCTTGGAAATCGGAAAAAAAATACGGGACTCGAACCCACAGATAAGGAATTTCGAGACCCTCATGTCTCCGATTGCGCCACCAGCGCACATTTGTTGAATATGGATCACCACCGAAGTATGATAGTGTATTACTTAGGCTATACTTCACCAAAAAGAAAGAAAGAAGGAAAAGAAGAGGAAGAAGAAGAAGAAAAAGAAGAAGAAAGTACCTATAACTTATAACGTAAAATTACTAACATGCAAATATATAAAGAAATGATTACGAGCGAAAACATAACCTCCGTGTCGGAAATAACTGTGATGTCAAATGAATCGTAACTGAAGTAAACCTAGAAACAGATCCAAAGAAGACGTGTGACGTCATCACAAGGTTGTAAATTACAACCACAAAACCCTCTCACATAAAAAAAAAACACGTATAACAAAAAAAAAAATTGCCTAACTATACCGGCGAGTTTAGTGGCACCCATTTTCCTCCCCAGCTGAATGAAATAGCTTGCCATTCCCTACGATAAAAACAACACAGCCATAAAAGAATTAATCAAGAAGGCATTAAACCATTAATCTCCAAAGTCCCCTCTAAGCTGAATAAAACTACCTGACATTAGCCAGAATAGAATATTTGCAATGCTGGTATGAATAACTAACCGACCGTGTAAGGAAAGTAGGAAATTCAATCTTACAACGTTGCAAGTTACACCATGCACACTTCGTGGCTCCGGGCTCGGGATGAGTGAATAAAGGTTCTGTGTGAAGCCACACCAACAAGCAAGCCAGCCTGCTTGCTTGCTTCACTGACGGCTCATTGCATATCGGGTGGCTCTTCGTTCTTTATTCGACTACGACCAGGCTATTCCATTCATCTCCCTAACACCCTCTCAGGAACGGAGGGATGATATACAGCACTATTTTGATTAACCTCTTTCCTATCAAGATACTTTTCGAATTATTCTGGATGCCGCCAGGATATTTCATTCATCTCTGGGGTTGTCGCCTCCTTCGAATAGTCTCTTCTGTGCCAGGTAGCATAGCAATTTTCCTATTCCATTCATCTCTATGGCAGAGCAGGAGTAAAGACTGTGGTCCCTTTAGATGTAAGACGCTATGAGAAGGTGGGACCACACGTCAGGATGAACAGTCACGTTCAATTGTCCTGTCAAATGTTACCCTTTTTATTAATTCTGCAACTAAAACTTTCGTTAGAATTTGAAATATTTCTGTATACAAGATTATGCCTTGCACAGCAAAGCAAAATATCGTCAAAAGCACACATGCACACACACACATACACACACATACACACACACACACACACACACACACACACACACACACACACACACACACACACACACACACACACACACACACACACACACACACACACACACACACACACACACACACACACACACACACACACACACACATACATACACACACACATACACACACCACACACACCACACACACACACACACACACACACACACACACACACAAACAAACATACACACACACACACGCACATACACACGCGCGCACACACACACGCACACAGACACACACACACACACACACACACACACACACACACACACACACACACACACACACACACACACACACACACACACACACACACACACACACACACACACACACACACACACACACACACACACACACACACACACACACACACACAATCATCGACAAACGTCATAGCTGCAGAACGAAAACCAAAAAGTGCTTCATTGCATTTGGTCCCGAAAAGGACGGATATCATAATGGGTTGACGGGTTCGGGGCGGCAGCAGCAGCAGCAGCAGCAGGAGTAGACGGGGCTGAGAGAACAGTGGAAGGAATGCCACAGAGGAGGAGTAGAAGGGCGCAGGAGGAGAACGAGTAGGAGTGGGCGGGAGGGAGGGACGGACTCTCTCTCTCCCGCGGTGCCGCCATGGCGGTCTTCAAGTAGGTACGCGGACGTCGGGAAATGGCAAGAAAATTGTATGACGTCATCAATACAGATTCCATCGACGACTGCAGGTCATTAAGGGGAGATGATGCTGTGACAATGGAGGAGCAGGGCCGGGCCGGGGAAGGGCAGGACGGTGCAGGGGCAGGGCAGGGGAAGGCAGGGCAGGGCAGGGCAGCAGATTCATCTGTTAACTCGTCGATGTGGTCACTTCTGTACTCTCTTTCTGCTTGTACGGGGTCCGTGCGAGGCATTGTTTTTCGCCGAATTTTTCTTTTTCTTTCGTTCTTTCTTCTTCTTTTTCTGTGGCTTTCTTTCTACCTTTGCTTTGCTTCTTTCCTTCTTTTCCTTCTCTTTTATTTGTTCCTTGTTTTCCTTGTATTATTGTTACATATATTATTGTTTTTATTTTATTCACTCCGAGGTCTCTCTGTTGATTTGAATCTTTGTTTCTTTCTTTCTTTGCACTTAAGTTTCTTTGTTTCTTTACATCTTTGTTTCACCGTCATTTTGTTTCCTTGTCTCGGCGTTTCTTGGTCTCTTTGCTTCTCTGATTGTTTTATTCTCTCCTTATTTGTTTCTTTCTTCATTGTCCCTTTGCTTTTCTATTTCATTGTTTTCTTTATTTTCTTTCCTCTCTTATACCTCTTTTTCATGATTTCTTTTTTCTTCGCCCCCTTTGCATCCTTGTGTTTTTCTTGTTCCTTTCTTTCGTTCTTTCTTTCTTTTTTCTTTCTTTCTTCTTTCTTTTTTCTCTCTTTTTTTTCTTCTTTCTTTCCTTCTTCCTTCCTTTCTTTCTTTTTCTTTCTTTCTTTCTTTCTTCTTTCTTTCTACTTTTTCTTTCTTTCTTTCTCTCTTTCTATTTTTCTTTATTTCTTTTTCTTTCTTTCTTTCTTCTTTTTCTTTCTTCCTTTCTTCTTTCTTCCCTCCTCCCTTTCTTTGTTTATTTCTTTGTTTCTTTGCTTCCTTTTTTGTTTCTTTTTTCTTTGCTACTTTGCTTCTTTGTTAATTTGTTTGTTTCTTTCTTTCTTTCTTTCTTTCTTTCCGTGCTTCCGTGTTTTCGCTCTTCTTTGTTTCTTTTTTCTTTGTTTCTTTGTTCCTTTGTTTCCTTACTTCTTTGTTTCTTTACTTCTTTGCTTCATTGCTTATTTGTTCCTTTGCTTCTTTGCTTCTTTGCTTGTTCCTTTGCTTCTTTGCCTCTTTGCTTATTTGCTTCCGTGTTTCCGCCTTTTTTTTTGTTCCTTTGTTTCCTTACTTCTTTGTTTCTTTACTTCTTTTCTTCATTGCTTATTTGTTCCTCTGCTTCTTTGCTTCTTTGCTTGTTCCTTTGCTTCTTTGCTTATTTGCCTTCGTGTTTCCGTCTTTCTTTGTTTCTTTTTTCTTTGTTTCTTTGTTCCTTTGTTTCTTTGTTTCTTTGTTTCATTGCTTATTTGTTGCCTTGCTTCTTTGCTTCTTTGTTTATTCGTTCCTTTGCTTCTTTGTTTCTTTGCTTTTTTGTTTCTTTGTTTCTTTGCTTCTTTGTTTCTTTGTTTCTCTGGGGTGTATTGTGATATATAGACTTTTTCTAAAATTTGTATTTGTTTACAGTGTTGCACAATTTAAGTATTTTTGTGTTGTTAAACTTTCGGTTGACTCATACAGTTCTCTTTAGGTAAGCAAAATATGAACATATGTTTAAGTACTTTTGTGTTGTTAACCTTTCGGTTGAATGAACATACAGATCAACAGTGCAACAATCACAAGAAACTACAACTGGCTTACCTTTCACTTCCCTGCACTCTCACTTCCTATATCAAAAACCCCTCCCGTCAACCTTGCACTCACCTCGTATACCACCCTAACAATGTACACAATGAACAACAAGAGTGACATTACACAATACTGTGTATTCCATGTTCCCCTGGCGTAGTTTCTCTATTACATGCTTGTTTTTCAATTTACCATTCACGTATCTATTGAACGGTTTTGGTTGATCTTTACATTTTTCTATTAAATCTTTTTTCATAATTTCTTTTCTTTTCCCAGCGCGTTTTTGCATATTCGTTTCCTTCATTGATATATATTTCCCACTTTCAAGGATTTTTATCTTTTTTCCATCTTTTCCATGCTTTATCTTTTTTTTTCTTTCTTTTTCTCGCTGCACCTTCTGTTAAGCCAGCACTTATTATATTCCTTTTCCTGTTTTTGGTATATATTTACCCACCTCTTCATTATGTATTTCCATCAGAATCTTCCATTTCTCTTCCCCTCGCGTTTTCTCATTGTGAAATTTATCCCAACTCGTTTCTTGAAAAAAATCTTAGTCTCACAAAGCCAGTTTTACTATTTCCCAGTCTCTCTTTTCTGCATTGATTATTTCTCTCTATATATATTTCCTACTTTAAACTAGTTCAAGTAATATGTGGTCACTCTTCACTCTGGTGTCTTGTATTCAATTTTATCCACAATTTCAGGTTCTAACGTAAAGAATAAATCGAGTTTTGACGGGTTTTTTATTATTTCTATACCTGGTGTTTTCCTTTACCTATTGTGTCATTGTATATTCCACAGTCATGTGAAGTAATGCATTTCCCCATAATTCCTCTCCGCCTTTCACTGTCATCTCTTCCCAACATATTTATTTACAGTTAAAATCTCCCATAAGTACCACGTTTCCTTCTCAGACTAAACACACTGATAAAAAAAAGCACAGTAGCAAAGGCCTTTATACTGTGAATCGCGTTAGATAAAAGCTTCGAGTCATTTGAGGATCTTGGTGAATACAGGGAAAAATATAAAACATACGAAGAAATATATATAGAAACAAAGATACATGGGGCCGTATCTTGTTAATTTTTTTCCCTGATAACACCAATCATTTCGTCCCGGATTGTCCCGTTAGCTGAATAGAATAGTCTGCCATCAAAAGGAAAAGGAAAAATATATAGTAGGTCACGCCCTCAAGTAATTAACGTGTCAGCCGATCGCGAGGGTTGAGTTGTTGAATGGATCAACTGAGGCTGCAGAGGACGGAAATCAGGTGACACAGCCGATAATGTCGTTAAGGCCAGACAAAGGGATAAGCAGAAGAATACAAAGACTGATCAATTAATTAGGAGAGACGAGCAAGCAAACGGATAAGTAAATAAGTGAATAAATATATGAATATTAAAACAGGTTTATGTATATATGTAGTATATATATTTATATTTATATTTGTTGAGACATTGTGAGTGTTTGATGTAAGCGGAATAGGAAGCACAGGAGTCTTGGTCTTGAGTTTATTCCTGACTAGTTTCGCAGGTATGCTTTGAAAAGGCATACCTGCGAAACTAGTCAGGAATAAACTCAAGACCAAGACTCCTGTGCTTCCTATTCCGCTTACATCATATATATATATATACATGTATATATATATATATATATATACAGTATATATATATATATATATATATATATATATATGAGTGGAAGGGCGGTGAGTTAAACACAGAGAACAGTTGGAGTTTTATTCACTGACATTTCTTCCTTACCAGGACATTCTCAAAGTA
>NC_134806.1:49121009-49123509 GCF_046742065.1 Oratosquilla oratoria
TTCAAAATACGAGTATACATGAATGGTTAGATAAAAATAACAAAAGCTTGGACCAAGGAAACAGGAGCAGTATAAAAGAAAATGTGTTTATTGTAGACAATGAAAATGATGGATTAAACGAAATATGATATATGTATGTAAAACTGTGATGGCTATTTATAAAAGTAAGGTGATGAAAAAAGAATAGACAAGGGCGACCTACAGTGTCATTGTGAAAGGAGGTTTATATATATATATATACATATATATATATATATATATATATATATATATATATATATATATATGTATGTATGTATGTATATATATATAGTAGACGGGGTGGATGGGTTATGAAGAAGGAAAGAGGGTGTTCCATGCTAGAATTACGAAAATCTATGTGAGTGCTGAGTATGGTATAGTAGGACAATATCAACTGAGACAGGAGTGAGCATGGATAAGATTAGAGTCAAAATATAGGAACTATGTTGCTTCTTGATAGCGAGTTGTGGACACTGAGATCACTTCTATGAGAATGGGTAACAACGGTATGCAGATGGTCTGTATGCGGGCTACATGTGTTATCATGAGGGCGGAGAGTGTTTCAGACATGAAGATAAGGAAAAATGGTGATAGACAAAAATAGTTGGGACATTGTTGAATTGGTATGGGCACGTTAAAAGAACGAAAATGAATGAATAAAAACAATGTATGGAGTGGATGTGGAGAGGATGAAATAATGACCGAAAATGAAATAGAAAGAAAGTCCAAGTACTTGAAAAGTGAAAAATTAACATGGTAGATGAGGATATGCTTACGCAGGAAAACGGCAAAATAAAGGAGAACTTGAAGGAAGGTGAGGGGTGGCGCGAAGGAGGTTTAACGTCGTCGGGAGAAAATAAAGAGCAGAAGGAGGCGAAGAAGGCGGTAAAGGGGGCACAATCAGAGGAAAAGAAGTAGAAGGACAAAGAGAACAAGGAGGAGGAAGAAGAGGGAGTAGAGGAAGAGAAGAAAAAAGAGTAGGAAAGAATAAAAGAAGAAGAGGAAGAGGGGAGGAGTGGGCTTGGGAGAGAGAAATCAAGGGGAAGTGTTGGGATTCAGGAAGAAGGGGAGCCTCTATCTCAAATTGCAGATGTGAGAAGAGGAGGATAGGGACGGGAACCTAAAGGAAAGTTTCCTCATCTATGTTTTAATTCATCCATGTATGTATGCTCGTGAACCTCTACAACCAGCCTCGGAATCCAGACAGCACTTTGGTAAAAGAAATCGGAAACGTAAAGGAAATTCGCACAAGACGCTCCACAAAGTAAGACTTGCAACGATTAACATCTCAACATAGAGAGATAAAGGAGGAGGAAATCTTGGAGATGATGAATGAAAGATAGACATTATAGGAATGGCAGTGACAAGACATTGGGGGAAAAGATAAAGGAAGAGATCTCGGAGGGGGATATATCTTGATGTGCTGTGGAACAGAAGAGAGAGGGAGAAGGCACAGGGTAATGATGATAGTGGGACCAAGACTGACACAGTATATTCAGGAGGCGAAATTGAAGTGTACAATACGGATAAAAGGAAAAAAGTACAATATATACTGTATAAAGTGTATGCACCTCAATAGGGATATCCTGAAGAAGAAAAAGAAAATGTTTTGGATCTTTTGGAGGAGGAGTTTGATATTCTAGATGGAAATATGGGACTTTTGATTGGTGGTTTTAATGCAAGAGAAGAAATAGAAAATAAAATAGGGACATTTGGAGAAGAGACAAGAAACTCAGAGGGAAAAAACTGATAGACTACTGCACGAGATAATAATGTATAGTTTTTATCAACACAAAGAAGAACACATATTCACTAGATATAGATGGAATCAACAAACTGGACAGTTTGATAAAACATCCATCATCGATCACATAATATGTTCGGACAGAACAATATTTACCAATATAAAGGTAAAACCAGGAGTGAACTTATATTTAGACCATAGGTTACTAGTGGCTGATCTTAAGATCGGTAAGGTAAAACAACAGCAATGTAGAACAAGAAAAGTAATAACAACTAAATGTTTGCGAGAGATAAAAAAAAAATGCTTATAGAACTTAACTTACACAAAAATTGGAAAAGCAAAATGACGACGAAAAAGAAAGATGGGACACTTTGAACGAAACAATCAGCGAGATAGCAGAAGAAACATTAGGAGTAGAATCGATTCAAGGAAATAGGAAACGACACACACCTTGGTAAGACGAGGAGGTCAAAAAGGCAGTAAAGAAAAAAAAATCAAAATTAAGAAAATGAAAAAGACGAACACCTGAAAATAGAACAGAACATGTACTGGTAAGGAAAGAAGCAAACTTGCAGAAAATCGAGCAAAGACCGAGACATGGAAAGATCTGGGAGAGATGGACAGAATTTCAGAAAGGAAGAATGTTGTTATATGGTAAAGTGAAGTCATATAGGGAAAGCAAGGCAAAACAACATTAAAAACATAGAAGGGAATGTTCTAACGGAACAAGAAGAT
>NC_134806.1:49131009-49136009 GCF_046742065.1 Oratosquilla oratoria
AAAATGTGTTACTGGTGACAGCCACATTCAAAGAAAATGTGTTGCTGGTGACAACCACATTCAAAGAAAATGTGTTACTGGTGACAGCCACATTCAAAGAAAATGCGTTACCCAGCATGAAAAGGAGTTGGAAGACAATGGCAAAAGCCGACAAGACTGTGAGAATAAACACCGTGTGAGATCGAAACCTTTATTGGTACGACGTTTCGCTTGGCCTATATATACTCAGAGTGTTTGCCATGTCTGTACTTGAAAAAGCTGTAACAAGCGAAACGTCGTACCAATAAAGGTTTCGATCTCACACGGTGTTTATTCTCACATGAAAGGAGTTAATCAAGAAACTGAAGTTCACAATCCCTTTATTACCGAGAAAGTGCCAGAGTTGAAAACAACAACCTAAAGGCAGCAGTAATAAAAGACTAATTACCCCAAAGTTTGTGGATTCCAGTTCTCTGTCCTGATGATTTTTACTTCGCTATGAAGAGTTGATCCACTTTTACAAAATGTCTTGAATTCTTCCCTGTGCTTACCTTAGGTAAGGTACCGGAATGCAAGCAACTTCCACTAAAACACAGATTTAAGTGATTCACTTGTGAGTTCATAAAGAATGCCTTTCTTTTATTAAGAGCGCTTGGGGTATGGTGAAGCATCTTGAGTCCTATTTTTGAGCTAGAAATGATGTTATTCTTTATAGATGGTGTCCCGTGAGGATTGCATTGCAGATAGATTCATGTTGACTAATTTTCTCGGCAACGTTGTTGTCTCATGTATGACGAATGGGGTCCAGAATGTGGAACCTATATGTTCCGAGCTCAAAAACAAATACATCACACAAGGAGCTATGAAACTACACAACACCAACTATTCTTTATTACTCTTAGGTTACGCATGATCTCACAACAGGTTTTTTTACCTTCCTTAACACTAGTAATGTTCTCGTTCAAAATTGAAAAATCTATCCTCCGTGCATTATTTGAAAATGTTCTTTGAAGGAACGAAGCGTTGTAAATATAGCTTCGAACAAGACAAAAGTGTTTTTCAACACGAACTCTGCCAAGCACCTACACCTACCTACTCCTCTCCCTCACGAGAAAAATAAAAAATCTACAAAAGATTTTTAATGATGAATTGCCGTGTCTTTCAATATGCCTGTGTATGTCTCTGTAGGTACAAACACACACACACACACACGCACACACACACACACACACACACACACACACACACACACACACACACACACACACACACACACACACACACACACACACACACACACACACACACACACACACACACACAGACACACACACACATACACTTAACACAATGTAGTTTGATCCACACCACCCAGGATCATCACGGTATGTATAAACTGGATAATTTCATATGTCAACAAATATGTAAATCGTTAAGAATGCAATGCCTAAATACTAATTGACCCCTTGTGACCCCAAGATGACCCTTAGTGATAATATGGTGGTAAGAAACTTAACACAATGTAGTTTGATCCACACCACCCAGGATCATCACGGTATGTATAAAGTGGATAATTTCATGTGTCAACAAATATGTAAATCGTTAGGAATGCAATGCCTAAATATTAAGTGAACCCTTGTGACCCCAAGATGACCCTAACAGTCTCCATGGGGTCGAGCTTAATGTTTAGCTGATCCCCTATGTCACTCCAGGGAGCCCCAAAGCGGGACCGGCATCTCGCCTTATTACCTTCCCGCATTCCTCTGTGTATGCATATATATATTCCTGTAATCCTTTCTTTCCATGTACTTTGCACTGAAGATGTAATATACGAAAGCGCTCTGCTTCGTTTAGGTTCTCTTTCCCAGTGGTCACTCTTCCATAACTGTACACAAATGCCGGAAAATATGCGAATGACGTCAATACTGAGATTATACTCGTACCTGAGGATGCATGTAATGAAATTACTTTCACACTGAAAACTATATTTGAAATCCTTCCGAGGACATTTTTGCATTCCTCCAGACCTACCCACACTATCTGCTTCCAAATAAGACCACTTTCACTGAACCCGTTGATATCTGGAGGTTTTAGTGAAAGAAAAATAGATTTCCTGAAACATACTCATAACATCTATATTATAAACCTGGCCGCCATTATTACACTGAAGATCTTGATATCTGGTTCCCTTGAGGAAACAATCATGCGTTTCTTGGAGATATATTGATATCTACATTGTAACTTAGTCTAATCTTACAAGGAATGTTGATATACTTTCTTTGAATCGAAGAGGATCAGCATTCGATTAAAATGAAAAGTACCTAAATTTTGTCCCATAATGTTAAACAAATTTATTCAGCTGAGAGACAAGTTTGCGACTAAATGCGGTCTCAGTCTATCGATCCCCATTTTTTTTTTCGTAGTCTACACCTCCAGCTACAAAAAAAAGTCCTGTGTTAGCCATAACAACATCTGTAAAGAGCGTCATGACAGTGGAGGAGTTTATGACCGCTGAGTATTTCGTTACAAAACTTTTTCTATTAAAGCTACGTCACAACACTCTTCCGCACTAAGTAGTGTTTTCCCTTTGTCTTGGTTATCGACTAACTATCTAGTTCATCTCCGTGACACCCCCTTCAATGCGAAGGGACTGTAGTTGCTTCGATTAATGAGGCTTTGACACCACAAGAAAAATGCATATTGCAAGTGTAAACACGAAATATTGTAATTTTTCTTATGTTTGTTTATTCATACACCCACTTATTTGTCTTCTTATTCACGTAGTTATCAATTTCTTTATCCAATCATTCAATCAATCCATGAAGTAGTTATACAATCATACAATTATTTATTTATCAAATTATTTGATCATATATATGTTTAATTGTATCTATATTCATCTATATGTTTTTCGACTTTTTCGTCTCCTGAGGTGGTGTAAAATAAAGGGCAAAAAAATGGAAGAAGGATAATTGTGTTGAAGAATGTCCACCTCACAAGGCAGACCGAGGATGTTGAAACGCAAGGTAGTTTGTAAGAGCAAAGACTATATCTCGCATATGATTTCTCCGCCAATACTCATTCCCTATCCATCACGGTTGTCTTTCAACGCGTCTTGCATCGGCTTAAGACGAACGATTGTGTCCTGAGGAAACGGACTACGGGCGTCTCGGTCGATAGAATCTCATTACAAGTCCGAGTCTGCTACTTCAGTTGTAGGAAAACCACCTGTTCTCAGACAAAACGGGATCTATAAAGGATTACAAAGGATTACAAAGGCGGAGCATGCCGACAGGAGACCTTTTGGTCCATATCTAGGTCGGATGCGAAGAAAAAAAATCATAATAATAATAAAATAATAAATAAAAACTATAACAATGTAAATAACAAATAAAATACATAAATAAATGTATAGGTATAGTTAAATAATAAACAAACAGGTAAATAGTAAATAATAATAAATTGACATATAACTAATAATAAATGAAAATCAGACAGACAAATGATAACAAAACAAAAACAAATAATATAAAATAAATTATAATCATTACAGCATCTTGCTTAGGTGTTTATCTAAATGATTCTTAAAGCTTCGAACTGAACTACATTGCACTACCTGTGCAGGAAGTTTATTCCATTCATTAACTACACGGTTGGCAAAGTTGTTTCTACCTACTTCCAAATTGAATCTATTTCCGGACAGTTTGAGACCATTGTTTCTTGTCTGATTCTCATTCAATGTGAAAATTTTGTCACTTTTGATGTTGTCAATTCCCTTTAAAATCTTAAAGACCTGTATCAAGTCACCTCTGAGACTACGCTTTTTTAGGGAAAACAGATTCATATGTTTTAGTCGATTTTCGTAAGTACGTCACTTAAGTGAAGATGTTGATAACAGTTTGATTTTTGAAGTCTAATACTGGCGGGGGGAAGTCTTGAAACACCTTTCGATTTCCCTGTGGCAGAAATACAAGATTCAGTTCATCAACTTCCTGATTGCGAAAGGTTTCCCTAAACTGAATAGGGTCGCGTGCCAACGATTAAAATAAAACAGTAGACGCGAAAAGCAGTAAAATTTTAAGAAAATTTACTAAAACCTTCTCCTAATACCCTTCTGTCTTCCACTTTAGGTATATTTACCCTCGAAGTCAAGCTACATCAGCTGTTCGGATAGCCAGGGGAACTGGCAGTCACCAGTAGCTGCTGAGGATTAGATCCAGTTGGTTGACATAGATAGTAGCGAATTTGACTCTTTTAAGATATAGAACTGATTTATGACAAGATCTCAAGGGAGAGCCCTACCTATCTAAGAATACAATACAAATCTCAGAAATGTTGGCAGCTGGTTGAGAATAATTTGCCAGGCGCAAGTAGCGCACCCCAGACAGAGCGATAATGGCATTTTACAGTGATGGGGTTGACATGGTCAAGAGCAGTTTCTTTCAAAAAAAAAATTCCCTACACCCTTTTCACTATCTGTCGGAATGACTTTTCCTCTCTATTATTTTACTAAAAAGTTAAAATGTCTACATTTATTGATAATATAATCTGTAGTCATTGAAAAGTCTGATGTTCTGAAAATTATATAGATTTTAGGATCTGTAGGATTATAGTTTACCGACAGTCTGAAAATGTGTAATTCTAGATCCCCTCCCAGGTGGGCGTAATTTCTGTGAATGTGATAAAAACGTTAAAAACATTGAGCATTCTTGCACAAAAGCCCTCCGCTACCTACTTTAACTGACGTGGAGCTGCCTATCACCAAAACATCAGTAGATTGACTGGTTGTCTGGTGCGACAAGTCTTAACTGAATGAATGACAGTGATATTTGGGTCGCCCGCGATCTGACCAGAATCCTCTGACGAATTCCTGAAATAAATATCTTGATCGCACTACCCAGCCCCTTCACATGTACAGGTAGAGTATATTTCATTTTTTTTTTTTTTTTTTTTTTTTTATGCCAAAATCCAGACGAGTTTACTCCGGTGGTGATCTAAGCACTAAAAGGTTAAAAACAGTC
>NC_134806.1:49141009-49153509 GCF_046742065.1 Oratosquilla oratoria
TTCGTCAACTCTATCTCCCAACCCCCTTTCCACCCCTGTTCTCCTCCTCACCTCCTCATTTCTCACTCTATCTAGCCTAGTAACCCCTATCATACTTCTCAAACATTTCATCTCAAACACATTCAAACTCCTTCTCTCTTCCTCTCTTATATTACATGTTTCTGCCCCATATAGTGCTGTCGGCACAATCATTCCTTCATACAATCTCCTCTTAGTATCCATTCCCAAATGTCTATTTCTCATTACACTTTTTATTCCCCAAGGCATTTACTCGCTTCTCTCAATTTACATTCTACCTCCACCCCTACTCCTCCCTTTCCTGCCACATTTACACCCAAGTATCTAAAACTATCCACTTCCTCCAGTCTCTCTCCCTTAATACTCACTTCCAGTCTGCTGCCACTTTCTCCCCTTGTACATCTCATCGCCTTACTTTTACCCACATTTATCTTCAACTTCCTTCTTTCGCACACCTTCTCAAACTCTATCACTAACTAATAATAGAAAAAAATATATAAAAATTGAAAAATAGCGTAAAAACTAAAGCTGATCAAAGAAAAAGAATTTCAGATTTGAATTTAGGACGTCGACTTTATTTGATATCAGTCAAAAAAGAAAGAGAAAGACAACCAAAGACTACGCAGGCCAATGTAATCATGAATCAATGCACCGTTGATCAACAGGAAAATAATAGTTACAAAGCTGCCGCGAAATGTCCAGTTCTTCTTTTGGAACTATCAACAACTTTTGATAAAGTGTCATCAAGATAGTTAAAAGTTCAGAAATAGCATACTGTTTAACAAAGCCAGAAGTTAGAATCTTTTCAGAGCCCATATGACAGTGAAGGCAAGGGAAAATTTAAAAAGAAACAAAGCGAATTTTAGGAACTGTTGACGTTGAAAATCTTGTGAAGGTTAAAAAGGATGCGTGTTAGCTATGTCCCGGTTCAAAGAATGTAAGTTAGGGTAGAGAGGTTTTAGTTAACCTTTTTGGTACGGTGACGTCCTCTACTGATCTTAATTAACCTAAAGCCGGGCGATTTCATACAATGAAATCAAGTGGTTAAAATGTGTCTGCCAATGACGCGAGGACGGATAGATGTTACGGTTATAGATAACACATTGAGCTTCAGACTTGCATAGTAACTTTGTGGGTCTTAGTTCGTTTCCTGCAGTTACTACTACTACTGATGGTTGCCACTTGCTTTGGCTGTCCAAGCATATGGAGGAAAGGTGATGGATTTGGCCACAGCTGAATGTTTCCCTGCGTAGGCTCCTCGCTGAACACAGATAGCAAAATACGGGGAGCCTTGGTTAAAGCAGCATGGAACATAAGATATAAATGACACCGATGTAGATGTAAAAAAAGAGAAGATGAGAAGAATAGGATGACACAAGAACCCGAATAAACGGGAAACTGAACGGAAGAGAAAGGGAAAGGAAGATGCTCATTAATATCACATAGAGTAAAATGGAAGGTTATACCTCTACCAAAGGCATGGTAAAGCAACGAAAGGAAGCAAAGCTGTTGGGATGGAAGGTCTGGTGGAGCAAATGGAGGAACTGTTGGAGAAATAGTTGGAGGGATGGTTGGAGGGGACGGCAGATGGTGCAGAGGGGAGTCGACATGGCGGTCGATGGCGAGAGAGGGGGGAGTAACGTCGATCGATGTGCCGGGGCAGGTAGGCGGTCGATGTAGCGGTGTGGCGGAAGAACGGGAGGATGTGGTAGCAGGGGATGCTTGGGGGGGGATATTGGGAAGTGAGTCGGAGTTAGGATGCTGGAGTATGATGTGCCGCGGAGAAATGATGATGTGAGATCATATAGTGCCAGCTGTTGTAGCAGGTTGGAGATCGATATAGAGGTATGATGAGAAAACAGGAGGATGTTGTGGGGCAAGGATGCTGGGGAGAATATGGAATGAAAGGGCCGCCATGCTACCGGAAGGAGAAGTGCCGTAGAGCAGTGTCCGATAATGTGAAACATATGAGATTCCTGGTGGTGTGATCGATGTGGCAATATGTTGGGAGAGAGGGAAAATGTGTTGGTCATAGAACATGGGAAGATGTAGAGTAAGTGAAGAAAAGGATTCCCGTGAATATTGTGACGTTGAGAGGTGTCTGATGATGTGAGCTCACGATGCACCTCCCGGTGTTTTCTTTTTTTTTTCGATCTGGAGTCAATAAATTGGTTGATGTGACGACGAGGGATGGTATCTTATGACCAAGTAGTTGGTTGGCAATCGATTCAGATGTGAAATGATTGGTGGGTGAAGCAAAGACGTGGTTCTTGTCGACGATGTGAATGAAACAAGAGAGAGAATGAGAGAGAGAGAGAGAGAGAGAGAGAGAGAGAGAGAGAGAAAAGTGGCGTAAACCATAATGTAGTAGATCATTTGTGTGGCACTCTACGTCCACGAAGACTTGAACTGTGACGCAAGCAATGACCTGAACGACGATCGTGACTTCATCCGAACCGATGACATCATCGACGAGGACAAGGGCCACGCTGACGTCGGCAGCGGCACCATCGACGTCAATGACGACGATTTCAACGACAGCAAAGTCAAGCATCGAAGGTGACGACGGCAACGGCGACGATGACGAAGACGATGTCAACGACAATGACGATGACAAATGACAGAAACTCTCCGAGCAGCACTAGGCCAAAGGAAACAAGATAATAAGTTTGCCATTCTGTTGAATTATCAAAAGGTGAGGGCAGAGGAAATTGTATGCAGACCAGACCTGAAAGTGCGGGGACGCATCTGTAAGGCGGGTGAGGGCAGGTAGAAGGGGGAGAGAATAGGGGGAAGATAGTAGGGATGGCGGAGTGGTGGACATAGAGTTGGTGGAGATGGAGGAACAGAGGGGGAAGAGATACGGATGGTCTGGATACAAGAGGGCGGTAAGGCCGTCGGCTCTTACGGGATGTCCGGAAAGGGAAAGGTGGTTGAAGCGGCGGCTTGTGTGGCGGATGTCGTGGCGGAAGAGGCAAAAGAAAGGGATGGTCGAAGTGGGAAAGAAGTAGGAGTACGCGGGCAGGCAGGTGTTAAATGGAGGTGGGACTGGTGTAGGGGAAAAAGTCGCACAAACGGAAAAAACACAGACAGGCAGACACATAAAAAAGTATATATACACATACATACATACATACATACGTATACACAGTATATATATATATATATATATATATATATATATATATATATATATATATATATATATATATATATATATATATATATGAAAAATAACCACAGGAGAAGGGAAACTTGTAGACATTAAGTACTTTCGTATATTACATTTTCGGACTAAAAAAAATTAGTCTGAAGGTGTAATATCGGAATGCACTTACTCTCAACAAGTTCACCTTCTCCTGTGGTTATTTTGCATTTTTGTATCACGGTGATGTGATTGCTTGCATATATTTATATATATATATATATATATATATATATATGTATATATATGTATATATATATATATATATATATATATATATATATATATATATACAAAAATTGTCATATCACACAAAATAACATATAGATTGTTTGTTAGTCAGTCAGAAAGATGCTTAGAAAGAAACATAAGATGAATGTCACTGTCACTCATAAGGACACACAAAAACACACATTTACGCACAGACAGACAAAAATCCAAAACTGCAAAAATCAATCATAAACGGGAGAACACGCCGACAGGGAAGCAAAGAGAGAGAAAAACACAGAAAGAAATCAAAGAGGATAAACAGTTCTACAAGCAGGAAGTCATACAGACAAACAGAAAAAAAAAAAAAAACACTCATGGAAACGGAACGGCAGGCAGTTAGGGAAAGAAGCGTGCGGACAAATGGAAATTCAGCATCGCAAAATACACTTATGCAAACGAAATCGCATGCAAACAGAATGCAAAACAAGCAGCGAAAGACACGTGTAGACAATGTGAAGTCCAAAAAGGAAATAGATAAACATATGAATACATAAATAAATAAGTAGGTAAATAAATAAATAAATAAATAAATAAATAAATAAGTAGGTAAATAAATAAACATATGAATAAATAAATAAATAAGTAGGTAAATAAATAAATAAATAAATAAATAAGTAGGTAAATAAATAAATAAATAGGCAAACGAATAAAAAAAATAATGATTAAACAAATATGGAAATAAAGAAATAATAAATAAATTAACAAATGAAAGATTAGGTAAATAAAAAATAAATAAACGAATAAAAATAATATATAGAAGGATAGGGGGCAAGAGTTGAAGATTGAGTCTGCTTCAAGGAGGAACTGATCAAATGCGCAAAGATTGGGAAGATGGTATCGGAAGAGAAGAAGCGTGTTATGAGGAGAGGTTGCAAAATAAAACTAGGAAAACATATCAGAGGTATACAAAGAAGAAATAAAAAAGAGAGAAGTAAAATAATTGGTGAAAGAGGCAATAGGGAGAGCATATGTAAAGTGGATAGGAGTTTGAGAGAGAATTTTGAAAATTATAAGACATTTAGAAAGGAAGTAAAGAGGGTGAAAGGGTTCAGTCAGGAACAGAGGCAAATATAAATGATAGATAAATGTTGGTGGAAAAAAATAAGGCGGTGAGAGGGAGACAGGTAGAGTCCTTTAAGGATTTGTAGAATGTGAAAAAGGTTATGGAGGGATTTATTGTAGCATGTGGGCCCTTTGTATGTACAAGTTCTTCATGGTCATGTATGGCAACGATGCTTGTCCTCTTACCAGAAATGTCAGATACCACCATAAAGGAACAATGACAGGCGAAGAATTTTCATCGGGGTTGTTTTACCTTGTAGAGAATTGTACACATTCATTCTCTCCTACTCAAATTCATTCACGAATCTCTGTAATCGACCTAAACAAGAGATGATAATAGCTTCAGGAGGCTTTATACTAAATGAGAAATTTCTTATCAACTAATCTATAGAATACAAATGTTCGGTACTGTAATATTATTTCTTTGGTGAGTGGCGCTTACGATATTTACCAATCTTTATATCAAAAGGCTTCTTCTCCTTTATAAAAGAGGAAGTAGGCCAAGGTATGCACCCTCCATCCACTATTCCATAAGCCTTTAACAATCATCTGTCCCTTTTTGTGTTTCTCAGCCACATCACTCCTTGTCCACTTTCTTGGTCAGAGGCAATGGAGCAAGAATTAGCACTTCCACAGCTGGGCCCGACAGCCGAAGCTGGTTTGCCCCCACCGGCCATTTGACACGGCATCCCTCTCCCTTTTTCACCCACATCGATGAACAAAGAAAACGGGGAGAAATCCCCTCGGATCCTGTTATCTATTGGCAATTGTTCAAAGATTACACAGAATTACAAAGCCGGAGCAAGATGCTGTAATGATTATGATTTATTTTATATTATTTGTTTTTGTTTTGTTATCATTTGTCTGTCTGATTTTCATTTATTATTAATTATATGTCAATTTATTATTATTTACTATTTACCTGTTTGTTTATTATTTAACCATACCTATGCATTTATTTATGTATTTTATTTGTTATTTATATTATTATATTTTTTATTTTTTATTTTATTATTATTATGATTTTTTTTGCATCCAACCTAGATATGGACCAAAAGGTCTCCTGTCGGCATGCTCCGCCTTTGTAATTCTTTGTAATCCTTTGACAGCAGACCGTTTGGTCTATATCTAGGTCGAATGCGAAAAAATCATAATAATGCTAAATAGATAAACAAATAAATAAATTAATAAATAAAAACTATGATAACGTAAATAATAAATAAAATACATGAACTCACATTTATCTCCTAGCCCCTCTCTTCCCTACCCAGCTGACATTCACTTTTACCAAAAGGCTTTCTCCATCCACTGTATCCATCTCAATCTTGGTTTTCCACTCAAAATCACTCCATCTATCTCTGTTTTCTATACTCTTTTTGCTAGTCTTTCATCACTCATTTTTTCCATATGCTCAAACCATCTCAGTATTCTTTCAGCATCCCTATCTGTCAATTCCCTTTCCAACTCCACTCTCCTCCTCATCTCCTTATTTCTTTCTTAATCCATCCTCGTAACCCACATCATACTTCTTGGATAAATATATTTAAACTTCTCCTTTCCGCCTCTCTTCAATTCTAAGTCTCTGCCCCGTACAGTGTCTTAGACATAATCAACCCTTCCCATAATCTTCTTTTTGCGATCACTCCCGGCCATTTCTTCAGACACTTTTGATTCCCCCTAGCTATTCACGTACTTTCCCTCCTCTTCAAAAGATATCCAGCTCTACTTCTTCAACCCCTGATATATGAGACCTAAAATACCTAGAATTACCCACTTCCTCTACTTTATATCCTCAGAGACTTATATCCAACTCACTACCACCCTTACCTCATGTACATCTCATCACCTTACTTTTACCCACATATACATTCCATTTTCTCCTATCACATACTTTGTCGTACCCTATCTGATCATGTGTGCAACTTTGAAAGCATATGGCCACGTCAATATCGATATACTTAATACTATTTCCGATATGTCCTGGGTATGTTGACTGACAACTTGAGCTTCGAGGCAATTCATGGCGTCTCAAAGCTTGCGTCGAGCTCAAAGCTCCAAGTAGTGTTTCTAATCTTGATAATTTTATCTCGATACTGATGCAGCCAGATACTTTAAAAATTACAAAAACGATAAACTGTGGCACAACTATCTTATTCATACTTACATACATATACCAAGGCTTTTTCCCTCTTACAAGGGAGGTAGCCAAAAAGGAAAAGGCATAAAATCATCCCCGCCCTTTCCATCCCTGAATACACTCCACACCCCTCCACCCTCCCTCTTATCTTAGCACCTCCTGGATGACGGGTCATCCCTGCACCTTGTCCACTGCTTTGGGTCAGAATCAGTGTCGCAAGACACAGCACATCCACAACAAGGCCGCTTCATTAAATCGGCGCCCCCCCATGTATAAAATATTATTTGTCTCAATAGATAATTCTATTTAGTTAATGCTTACTTTAGTGTTTTTGTTCAACACACTGTCACTCTAAGCTTGGTTTTATTCACTTATACTCAGATCACTTTTGTAGCAACAGAGTTAACTTAATAACCCTGAACAGGTTTCATACAATCGTCCTTCCATTTGTTCACTATTTTTCCTTCCTATTCTCCCTTGACTATTTTTTATCCTTTTTGTTCCAACGCTCTCTTTTCTTCCCACTATCCCAATGTTCTCCTTCTTTTCTTGGCAGTTATATTGATTCCAGACTATCCATTTGCACGTGACATTTGCAGTGAACAAGTGAAGAATCCACGCCAGGAGGTGCTTAGTCACGCCTCAAATAACATTTGGCCTTCTGTATGAGCTCAGACTTCAGGGGCATGCACAAGTCACCCTTAGTTGTTGGATTCAAATGATAGTCCGCGTCGTACAAAGCAAAATCGTAACAGACATGATATTTGGCAAACTATCATTCTCCCATTAATTATTCTTCCTCTGTCACCTCTTTTCAGATTTATTCTAATATTCGTTATCTTCTTTGATATCTATAGATTATACTTTCCATTTATCCATTTACTCAGTATCTATTATCTAATTACGGTATATCGTGCAGAATCCAGAGTTGACTTCTTTACTACGATTATGTGTTTATAGATTTTGTTATGGATAGCATGATCAGGCGATTGTGCTCAGCTCTGGGCAAGACTCCATGTTAACGGGAGAGAGTCGTATCAGTTATATTTGATCTACTCTAACTTGAGCCTTTTGGCGTGGTTCGGGGAAACTCCCATTGTTTACAATTCCAGCGACGACCTACGCAGGGTGATCTATCTCAATGTAAGGCCGCTTTTACACGAGCGTTTCCGCACGCGCGTTCGGGTGCGCCGCGTTTCAACTTTCAATGGAGTTCAATGGGACCTTCCACACGACGCGTTTTGCGGTCCCATTGAACTCCACTGAAAGTGAAAACGCGGCGCACCCGAACGCGCTTACGGAAACGCGGCCTTAGTCTCCACGTTATTCATTTGTCGAATATACATATGTTCATAATACGACTATGCCTACATGGTGTTAGGAATGACCAATACTCGAACCCTCTGTTTGATTTCTTCTGGGAGCAACGTCGGGCAGAGTGGGAGCAGCCGCGGATTGTTAAATCTCCATATTTGAACAATTGGAAAGCAATAGAAATTAATAGGAGGTATCTTGAGTCATGCAACCGCCTTCTGTGATAGCAAACCTTGGGCCTTCATTAATATATTAAAAACAGGTTAGGGTGTAATCGGGCTAATATGATTAATTATCTATTTTATTACATCATTTACAAGCATTTTGAAAGGTATACGGTCGGAAATCGTACAAGTAGGCCTATTATGACAATTTTACGGTCGGAGATCATGGTGGACGTTTAGAAAATGATAGAGAAAAAATATTGTTTATTACATTAAAAATTCTCCTTAAAATGTAACCCCCTTATAAAATGCAGTCAGTACCTACAAACAAGCTCAAAGACTGTAGATTAAATTTTAGAAAGCCTAAACATATAAAACCCATTATAACTAGGCCTACATAGATGTTATAAAATGTATATGTACCATAGATGCAGTTACATGATTTAGTACATAGTATAGCCTAGACAATTCTACAAAAGAAGACACGTATCAGAAATTCACTATGACATTACAAAGTCAATTCCCCAAGGTTGGAGTATAGATCTTTGAGCAAGTTTTCAGGAAATCGTAAGCGGACTTTTCGCCCGATTTGTAATTGTCTCACGTATCATATATCGTGCCTTGCAGTCTGGCGTAGGTGGTCCGCTGGTAGATTTTTAGATTTTTAGATTTTTAGATTTTTAGATTTTTAGATTTTTAGATTTTTAGATTTTTAGATTTTTATGTTTTTAGATTTTTAGAGGAAGCCAGTCGTGTATGCACCGGAATTAAACGTACCTTGGTTTCCAGGAGATTTACAAGCAAATAAAAACCCATGTTCTTTCTTCCTCTGTTGTTTATACGATGATACCACCCCTCAACGTTGTTGTTGGGCCTGATTGCCTCGTTATACACTGTCCACGATTTGAGTTGAAATATGCTACTTGATATCCATTTCTTAGAAATATACTTATAGAGGGAAGTAAGTGCATCCCTCTTCTTTCAATTTCCAAGCGTTCGAAAATGGGACAAAAGTGGAAGCAGGCAGGAACGGCAGAGAAAACAATTTGCGTATGTATTGATGGGTAACTGAGTCCTTCATGTAGGCGACCGGCAAACCAACTTCCTGTACTTTTTGCCACACTTCCAAGGGGCAGTGATTGATCAGAGTTGATTGTTGTCAAATGGGAAGTAAGGGAATCGGTGCGTGGGGAATCGGTCTGGTGCGATTTTGAATTTTGCTCTAATAAGTCCCGCGTGGATCCTTCATCCACACAGCTCAGTTGACAAAGAAGGTGTCTGAACCAAAGAAGAATTTAATGACAATTTCTTAAAAAAAAAATACACTTTAAGTGAATTAATCCTTTATGTAATACTAGATGGCCTACGTGGGTTTATTACGAAAACAGAAAGATGAATCAAAAGTTTAAGTGGGCTTTCGCCCCTCGGCTGCTTAAATACATAAGAACATAAGAATGAAGGAGACTGCAAGAGACCATAAGGCCTACACTAGGCAGATCCGTATCCATCACCACCTGTCATCCCCATCCATAAAGTTGTCTAATCGTTTCTTAAAACAACTGATAGTTTCAGCGCTTACTACATGGTTACTAAGTTTATTCCATTCGTCGACCACCCTATTAGTAAACCAATTCTTGCTCATTTCCTTTTTAAATCTAAATTTGCCCAGTTTACAACCCTGCCATTTATTCACCATGTTTACCGGTTTACAAACAATCATGACCCCTATATTAGTACGATGTGCAGGAAAGAACGATTTCCTGACTGAATCATCTGTTTCTTCCAACTGACGAACTCGTCAAACACACCATATCACATCATCATCAGTAGGCCTAAGTGCTACTCTCCGACACCTTAGAGGAATCAGTACATTGCAGTAATTAGTGTCACTGTCTGACAGACGAAATCATCACATCATCATCAGTTATTAGTGTCTCTCTGACGCTGACTGATTCGTAGAGTTGCACAAAAAAAAATTATTTCTATGCACGGGTCCGACAGTCGCGGAAAATGATGTCGCGGGAGGATTGGTATCCTTCCGTGAGATGTTTTTATCTGTCTTTAACAAATTGTAAGTCTCTCCAAATATCTTGTTTACATGTTTGTCAGGAGTCAAGTCACGGGTGAAAGAGAACGAACGATTGAGCACTGACTTTATTTTTTATAATGCGATTATTATGACGCAACATCGCACGTCGGGCAGCTAATGCTGCCAGACGTGCGATGTGCCCCGGAGTGAAGAGGTTAATGAAGGCAGATCTTTATTACCTTTCCAGCTTTGGCGACGCACAGCCATATATTAATTTATTTTGTTCCGAGTGGCTTTTTCTGTCTTATTGTCTGCCGCAGAGTCTTTTCACCACCATGGGTAATCTCGATTAACCCTGTCGTAAAGGATGTCACTGTTTTTTTTTATTATTATTATTATTATTATTGCCGCAAGCACATTCTACATACCCTTGTCGCATCCCCGTATGAAGAGTCGTTATTTTTCAAATGGTATCATTGCCATACGTGTAAAAGCCTCAACCTAAATCCTGTAATCAGCATTGTGATTTATTATTATTATTTTACAACAAGAAAAATGTCCTAGACCCCTTCAAGCCGGTGTTGCCCTTTACAGATTTGGTTTTGGCTAACGTCAGACCTTTTTTTATAGCTGAGTAAGGAGAAGAGGGGAGACTGGGAACAAAACGGAGATTTCATCTATCGAGGCTCAGTCTTATCCGAGTCTGCTCCTCAGGTAAATAAAATCGTCTGTTGATGGCCAGAACAAACAACGTCTCCGGTTTGAGGGGTCTATGAACGTCTTGAGTCAGTCCTGCAGCTGAATGAACAAATTCTCCAACTATCCTAATGGCGTGGAACAGGCCCTTTTTGCTGTGGTCCTTGATTCGTGTATTCCAGCAACCACCAGAAACTTCCATTCACCCATTCAGCCGACAGATTGCCTAAAGCATTCAGTGGATCAGTCACCAAGAAGTTGGTCAACAAAATCGCATTATCCTATTAATGGTTAAGAGGAAACTAGTTTTATAGTTTACAGGGAGGGAACACTAACAAAGCAGAATATAATTGCTTGGCGACAAAGCCAGAGAAAAAGTCAGTAGTCACCAAGAAGTTGGTCAACAAAATCGCATTATCCTACTAATAGTTAAAAGGAAACTAGTTTTATAGTTTACAGGGAGGGAACACTAACAAAGCAGAATATAATTGTTTGGCGACAAAGTCAGAGAAAAAATCAGTGGAGCCCGGAAGAGTAGAGCATTTAGAAGAAAATAAAACCCCATGGATGCCGCCACCTTTCCCCTGCAACTTATATAAGCTCAGACAACTAAGGCAAGAACTAATGAGGTTAAGGAAGCTAAAATGTTTTTTCATGCACGTGCAGTTGCTGTGGTTGGGGGTTGGGAAGGGTGCAAATGCGGCGCGGACAAGCCGAATGCCGGGTCTAAACGCCCACAGGAAGGACGTTCGATGGGCAAGGAGTCTGCGACACAATACTCGACTTGCACCCGAATCCTCCTTTTTTTTTTTCTTTCTTTCTTTCTTTTTCTTCACATGGAAAAAGTAATGCTGGTCACTCTATGGCCCTTATCATACCTTTATCTATGAAGTTGACCGTGATCATATACATCAATTTTCCATTCTTACATATATATACATATACCAAAAGCTTTTTCCCCCTTACATGGGGGGATAGCCAAAAAGAAAAAGGCATAGAAACCACTCCCACCTATTCCATTTCCTATATATTCCACTCCCCTCCACCCTCCTCCCTCCCTCTTATCTTGGCACCTCCTGTTTCCGTTCTTATGGGAAGAAAATATTTTGAACTTTCAAGTAATTTGAAAGCAAGCTTTCTTTCATGACTTCAAATCGTATTTTTCTTATCATTATTGCTATTTTCTAGACTCTAGTTGGGCTCAAGACCTGTTTGGATTTGCTTAATTGTTTTCAATAAAAAAGGTGGAAAGCAAACCAGAATCCCATGTAAATTCTATTTTGATCCAGCGACTTCATTTAATTAATTCAGCAAAGATGCAAAAAATTATTATTATTCCCTTATTTAGGAAGATATGGCCATAGGGGAGTTGTTAAAACGACCTCGATTCACTTCATCCTTACAATGACCTCTTCCATAGATTTTGACTTACGTCAAATTAACTTCATCAGGTTAGGGGTTACATACTCTAAAAAAAATTATTCTAACTAAATACAAATGATTCTCTTTAGCTTCGGAAATGTCATCAAATCTCGATGAACCGACGATGACGATGACTTACGATGATGATAAAGCTACGGTGGCGTCTTCGACAGGTCCTCATGT
>NC_134806.1:49171009-49196009 GCF_046742065.1 Oratosquilla oratoria
AAAAAAAAAAAAAAAAAAAAGTAGGTGAATGGAGGGAGGCCAGGGGGAAGATAAGAGAGAGATAATGTATAAGGCAGAGGTTGTTGATGACAAAACAAACCTGATTCAACGTAGGGCCTGAGATGGGACACATAGAAAGCGAACCAAAGAGAAAGGATGCCTAGAGAGTTGGTGGTTAGAGAGAGGCAGGAAGATTGTATATCTAGAATATAATAGAAGGTAGGGGAGAGAGACATAACGAACAAAGGAGAAAGAAAACGAGGGAGTAAAGGAAAGAAACGTGATAAGTGTGGCTAACGAGGAACGCCGGAAAAGAACAAAACATCGAGAAATGAAAGATGAATAAAGAACGGGAGCAACGGAGACGGGGGAGGGTGGGGAGAAAGAGGGAGGGTGAGAGAGAGGGTGGGGAGGAGGGAGGAGAACCTCGAGACAGGTGTTGTTCCCCGTATCTTGACGCCATCTGGAACTCGAAGTAGACACAATAGTAGTGAGTGAAGGAAGGACAGAGAAAGAAGAGGTGGGCACTCAGTAACTCGCGAAGTACCACCACAGAAAATGGGATTCAGAGTAGAGAGGACTGTGAGTGCGTAAGGAAGTGGTCAGTGGATGGGAGAGACACCAAAGAATACTATTATCAGCGAAGAAAGGAGAGAAGAACGGGAGGAAGGGATGGATTTCTGAGAAAGGGAAAATGTCAGGAGGGGGGAGTAAGACCTCATGAAGGAAGGAGAATGGAAGGCAAGAATAAGCAACACAGCAATAGAGTTTTACATAATGAAAGAGATGATATGTTTGTAGTGTGCGCATAACATGCGTGTGTGCATTTACATAATCGTAGTATGTGGGATGGGAGCTGTGTTCATGCAGTCTTGTCTCTTTGCCTCCTCTCATCACATTTTGCAATAAATCCTTTTAAGTTGCTCGCCTGGATTATATTTCCATAGAATCTTTTCCATAATTCTATACATCTATGTGAAAAGCTATACTTTTTAGTATCTTTCAAACAAGTTGGCTTTCCAGTTTTTACTATGACCACTTTTTGATCTTTCATTCCATGCCAACAAATAACCTTCTTCTTTATTTATGATTTTCTCTGATCTATATATCATTATCACGTCACCTCTATCTCTTAATCCTTCAAATGTGAGAAGTTTCAGTTTCTTCACTCTTTCCTTATGTCTTGTCATTTAGCTTTTTGGTCATCTTTGGTGCCACTATTGTACAGCATTTTTCTTATGTCCTTTGAGTATGGTAACCACACCACTGCTGCATATTCCAGTCTGGGACGGAACAAAAATTAATTTTTTTTTTTCATCAGGTCCTTTTTCGTGTATTGAAATGCTCTTCATATTTTTCAACAAAATATAAGTCGCTCCTGTTATTTCTCCTGGTTTTTTGTTTTGTTTTTTGTTTTACTTTCATGCGACATATCACCTTTATTAAACTTCCTAAACATTTTCCATCCTTTGCTATTAATTAATTTCCCAGTTTATTTCTTCTCGTCTGTCATTTATTTTCTTTAGCCAAGTTCCAAGATTGTGTATTTCAGTAAATTGATATTCATTTTCAACCAGCTCCAATCATAAACCTTATCTAGGTTTCCTTGAAGCAGTTTCCAATCCTATTCGTGTTGTACTCCCTTCTTGATCTTGGTATCATCTAAAAATAAGTTAGCATAGCTATCTGTTTCATCCATCATGTCATTATGTCATTTACATACAATGTAAACATCATAGGTGCAAAAAACTGAGCACTGTGGCACTCCACTAGTCACTCTTCACCAGTCCGACTTTTCATCTCTCACTACTGTTCTCATGCATCTATCACTTAAAAAATCTTTCACTCACTTCAGTGTGGTCCTATATTTTCCAACTTCCACATTAGTTGAGACATTCTGACAGGTTGACGTAAGCGGAGTAGGAAACACAGGAGTCTTATTCTTGAGTTTATTCCTGACTAATTTCGCAGGTATGCTTTTTCAAAAACTAGCCAGGAATAAACTCAAGACTAAGAGTCCTGTGTTTCCTATTCCGCTTCCACATTAGTCTTTAATGTGTCACTTTGTTCAGATCTAGGTATGCACAATCCACCCACCTCTCCTTCATATGCAACACATCAACCACTCTCGAATGAAAACTTTGGAGGCTGATTATATAAAAAAATTATCTTATGAATCTAAATTAGTTGTTAAACAAAATTCCTTTCTCCTCAAAATATTTGATCTATTTATCTTTTATAGTTTTTCATGCAGTTTGGCTATCGTACTAATGATCTATAATTTAGCGGTACCGACTGTTCAGCCACTTACCTAAACACCTACGGAACATTGCAGGTGTTAAAACGGAAGTTTTCAAAAAGGGAACTTGACAAATTCTTGTCAACCCTACCACATCAGCCGGGTATCCCAGGTTATACAGCATCACGACCAGCGAATTCCAACTCCATTATTAACCAGCCGGACTACAAACAACAAACTGAAACGGCCTTGCCTCAAGTTCCATCGAGGGAGCAACACTTCCTTGAGGCAGAAGCGCTTCAAGGTAAATTCAAGGTAAGGCAAACATCCCTGTTTCCTCCTTTGAATATTAACATCACATTTGCAGAATTCCAGTCTGAGGCGCATCATTTCCTTTCCCAGTAAACAGGTTATCAATTGATGCTTTTTATCTACTCACTATTCTCTACATCCTTTAAATACTCAATTTGGGGTCCCACCTGGCCCTGAGGCCTTTCTCATATCCAATTTCTCGAGTAGTTCAAATACTTCATACCCAGCACATTATATCCAGCTCCAACATATCCAACTCCAAAATAGTATACACTTCAGAGAAAAATCAATACCACTATTATTTAGCATACCAAGCAGGAGACATGCTGATCAATGGGCACCAGACTAGAGGTACCTCAGTACCTATTCGATCCCCAGCGATCTTATCCTGACGTTCTCTCCATGTTTGCAGTAGAAGGGGAAGACCTGAAAATCGCAGACGTCTTCATTTATCTTGGTACCATTCTCTCTTCTACCTGTGATCTTGAACCAGAGATACAGAGCCGCGTCCGCCAGGCTTCAGTAAGCTTCGGCAAACTCAAGGAGAGAGTATGTAAACTGAGACTTGACTGTTAAAAACAAAGTGTGTATGTTGCCGTCTGTCTTTCCGTCCTACTGTATGGCAATGAGTCCTGGACGCTATACAGCAAATAAGTCCGCAGACCGGAAGCCGTCCACATCAGTTGTCTATAGTGGATCTTTGGCATCAGGTGGAGTAACCGTGTGCCTCACAAATTGCTAACACCATCACCATAGAGACAATGATAATTATCCACCAACTGTATTGGGTTGGACATTTCATACAAATGCCGAAATGCCGTCTCCCTCAACACGTTCTCTATGGTGAACTGAGAGATGGGACCCGCGCGACTGATGGACAGAAGACGAGGTTCAAAGACCAGCTAAGATTAAACTTGAAAAAGTGCGATGTAGACCTAAACCAACTGGAAACCCTTGACTTGGAACGCTCCACCTATCGTTCAACCACGAAGCAAGCAGCTAAGACCTTCGAGGAAATCTGAGCAGATACCAGACAGACACCTCCGGCTAATCCGTAGACATGAGTACCAAGGCCGTGACCTCTTTCACCTGAGACGGTAGGGTGGAAGTGCTGCGCCTCAGAGTTTGATTTGAGAAGCCGTCAGCGCAGTCATCAATGGCACCAATGATGAACCAGTTAATGTTTTGTATAAAAAACAGAATACATCATAATAAAATATAAAAGGAATCAATAAATCAATAGATTAATAAATGAATAAAATGAAATAAAATTGTATAAAAATAAGATCAAATAAAACTTTAAAAGAAAAAAAAAAAAAAAAAAAAAAAGTAAGATAAGATGGAATCTCGCTGACCGAGCGGGTTAGGGCATCGTTATTCGTGCCGAAGGTCGAGGGGATGGCGGTTCGAATCCTGCCACCGGCGAAGTTGAACCAAAGGCATGGTTCATTCAATTCCACGCTACAAAGTCCTCTGAAAGGTGTCAAGTCACTTGAGATGATCACTCCCAGGTCCCTTTCTGAATCAACTTTTTTGACTTCCTTCTTTCCAATTTTATATTGACCTGATACTCAAGGAGAAAAGCACTGGGTATCAGTGACGAAATACAGAACGTTTATATATTCATGTTCTATCCAACAAACATTTGCTCTCCCTTTACACACACACACACACACACATATGTGTATATATATATATATATATTTAAGCTGGGTCCGAATCCTCGGCTCGTCCACGTTTCAATTTCCAACGGATATCTCCATCGAGCGATTCTTCAGTCTCGACTGCGATGGCATGGAATTAAAAGTGATTTGTGGTTGAAAAAAAGATATTAATTGATCACTGGGAACCATTCAGTGTACATGTATATATATATATATGTATATATATATATACATATATATATACATATACATATATATATACATATATAATATGTTACGTGCAATCCACCGATTCACCCTATCGATCGATGGCGTTGCGCTATCTATGGATCCATTGTTCGTGCTGCAATCGGTAGATCGCGCAACCATCGATCAATGGCACTGCGCGTTCGAAGGATATAATTGAATGAAAGGAAATTAAATACACAAATAAAAAAAATTAGTATTGTATACTTTTCATTACAATCTATCATATTATTAATGGTTAGAAATATTCTCATGACAAAGATATCAATATCGCAAAAGATTATTCATTTATAATTGCATATAAAAGACATAAAACACCTCACACATCCAAATAAATATTTCCTCAAGGAATCTATCACGTCAGTTATTCCAAATCCTGAGTAGCCCATGAATTTACTAAATTTTCTCAATCCTGCTTAAACACACGACTGACGTGTTTTCCATTTTTAAAACAGATTTTGTTGAAATTCTATTAGCACATATTCAATGGTGCTATTGTTCGCATTCTACCATGAAGGTTCCGTCGCACGAGCACTGGCAATGATAGTAAATGTTTGTTTTCCGTTTCTGGGAAACTTTACGCGGACTGAAGGTAACAGAAGATAAAAATGGCAACCCCCCCCCCCCTGATCTATGCATTTTTTGGAATGTTCACGTAAGGAACCGTTCTAATGTAGTTCACTTGGGTCGGGTGTGGGAGTCAAAATGAATGAAAACGTTTTTATTGGTGGGTTTCCTATAGACTTTAATACTACCTGCCCCTAGTTACCTTCCATTCTCTTCTTCTCTCAGCTAGAAATTAAAGTTTACAGGAAATTCAGTAAACTATTGACAACAGAATTTCCCAATACATTTGGATTACAGGACACTCTTCTGCAGCAAAACATGTCTTTTGATGTACCTACCGTTGAATTCATGCAATTTCTGCATGTAGCATATGATCATTGGATAAATATTTCCAACATTGGTCAGACAGACAAGAACCCTGTGGGAATTTATGATTCCTTACCACAGAGTCCAAGTAATAACACTGTCAAGCTCATTGCCAAGTGCATGCACAGTTTCGAGGAAAAATTATGATTCAAATAATGAACGGAGGCAAACAACCAACTGCGTACGAATGTGGACTATATTGCATTGCATTTACCAAACCAAGAGACATAAGAAATGTTGGCTGGACAGGACGGAGGAACTGCAAGCTGCCGCTGATGCCAAGGATATGAAAGCCTGAGAGCCTAATGGGCGATCGCTCGAAAAATTCTGGCACATGAACGAATTTTAGGTAAACATTTCAAAAGAATCTCTATGGTGGCACTCGTCCTCGACTGAATCTGTAAAATAGGCACAATTTTTCTTTTCTTTTTTCATGCAATGTCACCATATCCCAACGAGGCTTCACTGGATTTGGCACGGAAATCCCATTATGATGTATGACTAAAGAATTAGTACATATTCGCTATACCTTTTGAGACCCGTCATCAATATTTCATGTAGAAAAAATTCTGTGTGTAGTAGTAACCACATTACAGCATGTAAACGCAAATAAACTGCATTTAGTTAGCTGATAGAAAGAGTAAGATGAAACTTTGAATCATGCAGTTTTCATTACCAGTTAAAAATTTTACTCAAATGTGAATGGCTCAGTTGGAATATATGGACATACAGTAGACATCAAGACCAAGAAAGAATACTACTGTAAAATAATGGAACTAAATACAGAATCAAAATCTGGCTTCCTTATTTGTGATTAAATTTGAATAAAAATCAAACATGGCTCAAAATAATGAAACCACACCTCTTCACCCTCAAATTAAAGGCGACAACAACAACAACAACAACAACAACAACAACACAACAACAACAACACTACAACAACAACAACAACAAAACAACAGCACAACAACAACAACAACAAAACAACAACAACAACAACAACAACGACAACTGAGGTTCAAGCTGTAACAACTGAAATATAAGATATGAGAATTTCAGTTCAATATGGTCGAATATGTAATTAGAATAGGTGAGTATGAAATGAAAAGCCTGAAGGTCAAATTGAAACAATTGAGCTACAGTGTAAAATATGTGAGTCAAGCTAAAACAGCTCAAGTTACAAATAAGGTAACTGAATATCAGCAATAGATATGTGAAACTGAAATTAGATTGATCGATATTTTATTTAAACCTTCACTGGCAGACAGTAATTTTGGCTCTTTTAGATTCAAACCTTCTTTTCGTCAGTTTAGGCTGGAGCACTGGCGAGCTGATATCAATGTAATTCTATAAAAGTTATGAAACAGCTCCCTGCTTTTCACCACTACAATTAACGTGCGTAACTTTTATGGCGCTAAATTAACGTCAAGCCAACATTGCACAACACTGAGCTGACCAAAAACAGGTTTGAATCTAAGAGTCTAAATTACTGTCCGCCAGGGAAGTTCTGAATTAAATCTTAATTAACTTAGTTTGAATTTCATTACTCTAAATTTTATATTAAGATATTTCAGATAAAAGTTCACCTAACACTAACATTTATATACAGTACATAGTTCCAATATATAAGTTTAACCATTTAGAAATGACATTCACATACTCTGAATTACAGCTCAGATGTTTCAATCTGAACCTGAAATATTTTGATTTAGGACGAAAAGGTACTGAAAAAAACTAAACATGTATTAGATAAATTGTTATAGATATTTAGTTACCTTGTGTCGTCCTTGAGTTTTGGAGAAACGTGCAAGTGATCATATCTGCAAATGAAAAAAATAATAAAGTTAAAACATTATTTATATCCGTTTGAATTAATACAGACAGCTGTACTTTTTTGCCAAAGAAATGCCACGGGAATTGATAGAATAGCCTGGTGGGACCAGAATAAAAAGACAAGTAATCCTTTGTAATCCTTTGTAACCACCAGGTACAGAAGAGTTTAAAGTAAAGCTACTTATTCAAACCTTCGGGATTCTCTGAATCTCCCTCACCCCTTCACCTAACCCCAAGGTTGGAAATCCACCAGTCAGGTTTTGAGGTAGGGCTTGCTGATCGGATATCCAACCACGGCGTCTAACCTAACTACGAAATCTATGATCGGCCAGCTTTACTCCGAATTACGGTCCAGTGAGTTTCCAGTCGAAACTTTGGATCGTGGATGCACTATGGATAGAATTTGTTCTTCAACACCGACTAAAGAGTGTCAACCCATGACAGTCTGTAACAAAAATAAACAAAAGCTTGCGTTCGTTTACATAAATCACAAATGGTGAAATACTGTACGGTTACCTGAAATGAATCACTAGTAGCAGTTAATATCATTCAAATAATTTCCGACAGTCGCCCCGAGGACTCAGTTCGAATCCTGAGGCGACCATCGGAAATTATTTGTACCATACGGTAAGTTATATACTTCTGTCGTTGAATAATACTATCAGAAACTAATCAGATTTCTACTTCACAAATGTGTCGAGGTTTTAGTCTTTAGCCTTAAGCGGTTTCAATCAATCATATCTATTTCGGCCCCACAGCGCAGCGATACTGAAATTATTTCAGCCCTGGGCGGGATTCGAACTCGGACCGCTGTAGTAGCAGTTGCGAACGCTATCACTGCGCCGTCGAGTTGTGTGTGTGTGTGTGTGTGTGTGTGTGTGTGTGTGTGTGTGTGTGTGTGTGTGTGTGTGTGTGTGTGTCTGTGTGTGTGTGTGTGTGTGTCTGTGTGTGTGTGTGTGTGTGTCTGTGTGTGTGTGTGTGTGTGTGTGTGTGTGTGTGTGTGTGTGTGTGTGTGTGTGTGTGTGTGTGTGTGTGTGTGTGTGTGTGTGTGTGTGTGTGTGTGTGTGTGTGTGTGTGTGTGTGCGTGCCTGTGTGCGTGCCTGTGTGCGTGCCTGTGTGTGTGTGTGTGTGTGTGGTGTGTGTGTGTGTGTGTGTGTGTGTGTGTGTGTGTGTGTGTGTCACTGCGTGAGTGTGTGTGTGTGATTTTTGTCATGGTGTCTTGGATCACGTGTTGGAATCATGATCGTGTTACTTTCACGACCCCTTATATGTCTTACACGACAGTTGAGTAACCTCCCTATTCAGCACAATACTGAAATTATTTCGACCCTGGGTAGGATTCGAATCCGGACAGCCGTAGTGGCAGGCGAGAACTCTAACCACCGCTCCACGAGGTAATGTGTGTGTGTGTGTGTGTGTGTGTGTGTGTGTGTGTGTGTGTGTGTGTGTGTGTGTGTGTGTGTGTGTGTGTGTGTGTGTGTGTGTGTGTGTGTGTGTGTGTGTATTCACCTTGGTCTTTGGATCACATGCTGGACTCGTGATCAACAGCTATTTCCCTCCCGGAAGAGTGTGTGTGTAGGTGTGTTTATGCATGTGTGCAATAATACATACATATACCAAAGGCGTCTTTCCCCCTTACATGGGAGGTAGCCAAAAAGAAAACGGCATACAAACCACTCCCACCCATTCCATTCCCTACATACTCCACTCCCCTCCACCCTCTTCCCTCCCTCACATCTTGGCACCTCCTGGAGGACGGGTCATCCCTGCATCCCGTCCACTGCCCTGGGTCAGAAGCATTGTCGCAAAACACAGCACATCCACAGCAAGTCCGCTTCATCAATTCGGCGACCCCCCTCTCCGTCCCCTCATGCAGAAAAAAAAGACTGGGAGAAATCCCTTCGGGCTGCGTCAATTTATTTCTCATACATACTCCCTTATCCCCCATCCCCCTACCCCCTCATGCATCACAGCATCATCCATACACAACCATTCTCCATTCACCCCTATCTGCTGTCCTCTCCCGTCCTTCCTCAACAGACATTCCTCTCTTTCATAATGCCCCTTTTACCCCATCCATCCATCTCATCCTAGGACAGCCCCTCATATTCACTCCTTCCACCTCTGCCTTTCACACCTATTTTACTAATCTTTCTTCACTCATTCTTTCCATGTATCCAAACCATCCTAATACTCTTTCATCAACCCTATCTCCCAACTCCCTTTCCACCCCTGTACTCCTCCTCACCTCCTCATTTTCCACTCTATCTAGCCTAGTAACCCCTATCATACTTCTCAGACATTTCATCTCAAACACATTCAAACTCATTCTCTCTTCCTCTCTTATGTTCCATGTTTCTGCCACTTACAGTGCTGTCGGCACAATCACTCCTTCATATAACCTCTTAGTATCCATTCCCAAATGTCTATTACTCATTACACTTTTTAATTCACCAAGACATTTACTCGCTTCTCTCAATCTACATTCTACCTCCACTCCCACTCCTCTATTTCCTGCCACTTTCGCACCTAAGTATCTAAAACTACCCATTTCCTCCAGTCTCTCTCCATTAATACTCACTTCCAGCCTGCTGCCACTTTCTCCCCTTGTACATCTCATCACCTTACTTTGCCCATATTTATCTTCAGCTTCCTTCTTTCACACACCTTCTCAAACTCTGTCACTAACTTCCTCAATCCCTCCTCTGATCCTGCTATAAGCGCAGTGTCGTCAGCAAACAACAACTGGCTTATCTCCCATTTTTCTCCATTTTCTTTAACCATCTCCAACCCCTGAAATAGGGAGAGATGAAGTGAAAGCAGCTGTTAAGATGATGAGAGCAGGTAAGGCACCTGGGCTGGATGGATGCCATAGAGCAAGGGTTCTCAGGCTTACTTGGCCCATTCACCCCCTTTCACCATTTGTCTGAATGTCATTCCCCCCTCCTTTCCAAGATTGCCTGTTTCAAAAAGTGCATTCTAAATAATATGCAAATATTACTAAAAACCCTTTCATTGTTTCCAAATTAGTATATATTTTTCCCATATTAGTATATATTTTTCCCATATTAGTATAATTCCAGCCCAGGTGACAGGCCAGATAGGCCAAAACCTATCATTGCTTTCCTCACCGCGTAAACTGACTGTGGTCACAAATCACCCCCAGAAAACCCAAAATTCCCCCCTGGGGGTGAATTTCACCCCTAATGAGAACCCCTGCCATAGAGAATGCCTGAGAAAAGTAAGTACAGTTATGGTGGACTAGCTGGTGAGGTTATTTAATGTTTGTTTAAGAGAGGGTAGAGTGCCGGAGGACTGGAGGAGTGTCTGTATAGTTCCACTTTACAAGGGAAAGGGGAATAAGTGTGAATGTAGTAGTTTCAGAGGGATCAGCTTGTTGAGTGTAGTTGGCAAGGCTTATGGGAGGGTCTTGACTGAGAGGATAAGGAGAGGAACAGAGGGAGTAATTGGTGAGGAACAGTGTGGATTTAGGACAGGTAGGGGTTGTGTAAATCAGATTTTTGTGTTAAGACTATAGGAAAAGGTAAGGATGTTTTTGGGCTTTTATGGATCTGGAAAAGGCTTACGACAGGGTAGACAGGAAGGCACTGTGGAAGGTATTGCAGATATATGGGATAGAAGGAAAGCTGTTAAGAGCAGTCAAGAGTTGTTTCGAGAGTAGTAGAGCTTGTGTTAGGATTAGAAATGTGCGTGGTTCTTTGAAAGGCTTGAGTCTATTGTGATGTCTTCTGGCCCGGGCAGGACGGTCAGCTTCCGACGGTAGCAGGTTGCGGTGGCGAGGATGACATAATAGCTTGAGGCCGAATTTTCTTAGTGTCTCCTTGTGGTGGTCAGAATGTTTGCTCAGGTTGAGGATGGTTAGAACAGCCTCGTAGTTGGAATAAAAAGAGCCAAGGATGATTTTGCATGCCCTTTTATGTACCCTTTCTAGCTGGCGTTCCTGAGTGAGGTTGATGGAAGGGGTTCAGGCTGGAGATGCATAGCAGAGTTAAGGCAGAATAAAGGTGGAATATATATTCTTCAACTCCTTCTCTGGTGTTCCAAATGATCTCAGCCTTCGCAGCATGTACAGTCGATAAGATGCTGCTCTAACGGTGTTTGTCACATGCTACTTCCAGTCTAGTTGGTCATCAACAGTGATTTCCAGTAATTTAGTGGATTTGACTACTTAGAGAGACTGAGTGCCGATTGTGGCATTTGGAGCAGGTACATTCTTCTTTGATGTGCAGAAGTGCATGGTGACCGTTTTTGTACTGTTAATGGTCACATGGTTGTCAGTCGTCCAGGATTGTAGCTTATCAAGAGTACCCTGCAGTAGAGAGTAGTCAGGAGCTGTGTTGTCAACGGTGATGTCAACAGTTGAGTCGTCAACGTATTTCCAGTAATGGGAACTGTCAGCTAGAACATCGTTAACCCTTTAAACTCCGATGACAAGATTCTCGTCATTTGGTCAAATAAAACAAAAAATCATAAAACACCAAAATGTTTGATCGAACACCAGAAAAATATGACGTCACTCCTCGCGCGGTCAAGCCGCATCAGATGATATTCGGATGTACGGGCCGGCGCGAGGCCTGCCATATCCAGTTTGTCGTATCTACACCACAAGCGGCTGACATGAGTTGAATGGGTTAACATTAGGAAGCACAACGGTCCCATCTTGGTCCCTTGGGGGAACTACACAGGTTAGGTGTTGTTGGGCAGAGATCGACCCTTTAAACCTGACACACTGTCTACGCTCACTCAGGAAATCCGACAGCCATGTTACTAGGTTGGAATGGAGACCAATTTCTATTGGTTTTCTTATGATGTTGGTATTGTCAACCAAATCAAATGCTTTTCTAAAATCAACGAAAGAGTGAGTAAGGGAAGTGTTACGTTTGTCTAAATTTCTGTGAATAAAGTCAAGTAGGTCAATTAGGCAGTGAGTAGTGGATGAAGTTTTGATATTGCAAAATTGCTGTGGATCTATTTTATTACGTATGTTACTATACGCCCACTTGAAAACAAAAAGTCCACACAGATGAGACTGGGGATGGGCGTGATGGCAATTGTCCTCGGGTCATTTAAGGACTCGGGGTAGGGGACTTTACGGATGGGGTGACATACGAAGTCTTTGGGGCATTTGTTCTGAGTTAGAAAGGCATTGATTACCAAACAAAAAGGACTGGCAAATTCAGGGGCAAATTCCTGGTAGAGCTTTAGTGGGAGGTCAACTGGTGTGGTGGATCTTTTAGGATTGAAGCTTTTTAATTTCTTAACGATTTCAAACTCATGAACAAAGGGTGGGGGGAACGGGATGGCAGGTAGGCTGGGAGGAGGGCGGGATCGAGCTTGGGGAGACTTTGACATATAGTAGCAAAGTGACTGTTGATATCCTGTGCTGCCTGTTCAGGGGGTGACTAAGAAATACAAGGGAGAGAAGATGACTGGTTGCTCAGACCACACAACCCTTTAATCTTAAAGTACCATTGGCTGCTATTTACTTCTTTGAGATGGCTGACCTTTTAGCAGTCTTAATTTCATGAATGATTTTGTTGTGAATGCTGGTGTCTGTATAGAATCCCTTGTTCCTCTGTCACACCAGCCGCTTATTAATCCTTGGTGCAATCCAGGGAAAGTCTGAGGGGTGCATGGTCAGAGTCTTGGTGGGAAAGAAGTGGTGGTAAGCTTCAGTGATGGTATTAACATAATTATACCAATTGGTGTTGACATCATCCATTAAGAGAACTTCTGACCAGGGATGGTGTACTACCCACTGCCCAAACGGTCTCATGGCTGAGTCAGGTGTGGGCCTATGAGTCCTGACAACAGCTAAGCCCACAGTTGGGGAGACAGTGGGAGCTGGGGGCCAGAGGATAGAGAGTTGAGTACTGCTTACCATGGGTGACAGGGGCTGAGGGCGAGGGGCTGAGGGTAGGTGCTATTGACTCAGGTCAGTCACGATAAGATCAAGGCTATTCTTACTATACGTTGGGAAATCTATGACTCGAGTAAGATGGAGTTGATTGAACATAAGAACATAAGAACATAAGAATAAAGGAGACTGCAAAAGACCATAAGGCCTACACTAGGCAGCTCCCTATCCATCACCACCTATCATCCCCATCCATAAAGTTGTCTAATCGTTTTTTAAAACAACTGATAGTTTCAGCGCTTACGACATGGTTACTAAGTTTATTCCATTCATCGACCACCCTATTAGTAAACCAATTCTTGCCTATTTCCTTCTTAAATCTAAATTTGTCCAGTTTATACCCATTACTGCGAGTCCTGCCCTGTTGTTTTATTATGATGACCTTGTTTGCATCACCCTTGTTATAGCCTTTGATCCACTTGAACACTTCTATTAGATCACCCCGCACTCTGTCTTGATGTCTGATATGTCCAATTAATTGAAGTCACCACATTTGGCACCAGGAAATCTCATTCTCAGGGCATCTGCTGTATCATATCAGTGATGTGGGAGACGAGTGGCTGTGGGGTGGAGGATCGGGGTGGGTGGTATGGTACACAACACAGAAATTGATAGATGATGTATGGAGAGGGTGGGAGGGAGGCGACACCCTCACCCACAAAGCCTCCCCCCCCCTCGGGGGGTTACAACCGTCAGGTGTGAGTCATTCCTCCTTTGTCAGCCCTGAGATGGTAGAAAAGTTCGTAGCCCACAATTTTACACGAACCACTTGCCACGCTTCCGTAATGGCTAGAATGTCAGCGCTGGCATCTTTCACTGTTGTTACAACTTCATCGAGTTTATTGTTAAACGATGTATGTGTGTGTGTGTGTGTGTGTGTGTGTGTGTGTGTGTGTGTGTGTGTGTGTGTGTGTGTGTGTGTGTGTGTGTGTGTGTGTGTGTGTGTGTGTGTGTGTGTGTGTGTGTGTGTGTGTGTGTGTGTGTGTGTGTGTGTGTGTTGCGATTCACCATGGTCCAGGGTCTTGGATCACGTGTTGGACTCTTGATCGACGACTATTACCCTCCAGGATGAAAGCTCAGAGCTCATAATTATATGATCAATCTATAAATAATGCTGTGACCTTACACGCACACACACACCCAACTCTCCTCCTAGGAGAATTGAAGTAACGACTCGCAGCGCAGCGATACTGAAATTATTTCAGCCCTGGGCGAGATTCGAACTCGGACCGTTGTAGCAGTAGTTGCGAACGCTACCACTGCGCCGTTGAGTCGAGTGTATTTGTGAGTGTCTGTGTGTGTGTGTGTGTGTGTGTGTGTGTGTGTGTGTGTGTGTGTGTGTGTGTGTGTGTGTGTGTGTGTGTGTGTGTGTGTGTGTGTGTGTGTGCGTTTGTGTGCACGTGTGTGTGTGTGTGTGTGTGTGTGTGTGTGTGTGTGTGTGTGTGAGTGTGTGTGTGTGTGTGTGTGTGTTTGAGAGAGTGTGCTTGTGTGTATATGTTGGTGTGCGTGTGTGTATGTTTGAAAGAGTATGTTGGTGTGTGTGTGCGTGTGTACGTGTGTGTGTGTGCGTGTGTGCGTGTGACCACGGTCTTGGATCACGTGTTGGACTTGCGATCGACATCTATTTCCCTTCCGAAAGACAGCTCAGAGCTCATATATGACCGATCTATGGGTAATGCTGTAACCTCACATGCACATACACACCCAACTCCCCGCCCATGAGAGTTGGAGTAACGACTCTCAGCGCAGCGATACTGAAATTATTTCAGCCCTGGACGTGGTTCGAACTCGGACAGCCGTAGTGGCAGCCGGGAACTCTACCAACTGCGCCATCGAGCCGTGTGTTTGTGTGCCTGATTGTGTGAATGAGGGAGTGAGGGAGTGAGGAGTGGAAGGAGGAGTGAGAGACGGAGGGGGAGAGACGGGGAGAGATGGAGATTGGAAGGGAGTGTAGAAGAGAGAAGAAGAGAGAGCGTAGGAGAGAGGTAAAGAGGAAGGGAGAGGAAGATGTAGAGTGAGAGGAAAGTGTGACGGAGAGAGAGAGAGAGAGAGAGAGAGAGAGAGAGAGAGAGAGAGAGAGAGAGAGAGAGAGAGAGAGAGAGAGAGAGAGAGAGAGAGAGAGAGAGAGAGAGAGAGAGAGGACAGACGGGGAGAAGAAAGAGGAGGGGATAGATAAAGATGTAGATAGAGAGTCTTTGTCTGCGTAGGGGGTCCACTTCTATGTAAGAATGTTTGAGTGTTCACATTCGTTTCTCTTTCCGCCAGTCTGTCGGTCCTCCTTCTGTTGGTAGACCCTTCCCTGCCCGTGGCACATCCATTTCTATTTCTACTACCTCCAAGCGATTCTATACAGTTCTAAGTAACCCCGTAAGCGGCATGCCTTCGTGAACGTAGAAATATGAACATGCTATTTTTGTATTTCAGGAAATTTACCTATTCTGTTGGTGTGCAGTATTTCATCAATTATGTTATTTTCGATTTGCTTGCCTGGTTTTAGCCGCTAAGACGAAGTGTTCCTCTAAGCTCAATAAAATCATCTTGCGGCGTTAAAAGTTCCTGTAGGGTTAGACAGAGTTAAATCGTTCAACAATTTCCTTCCCATCTGGCTGCAGGCTGGTCATTTCAGTCACCACTGTGGAAACGCTTCGGGAGTTTTTTTTTTTTTTTTTTTTCATTTCGATCAAAACCTTCAGTTCCCGTATGAACGGTTCCTTTCTCCGTAGCGAATGCCTTTACGGTGGCCAGGCACGACGTTCTTTCAAAAGCAGGCGCCTGTTAGACAGAACAAACTATTTTAAGTGAGAAATTCGTAACAACCGTCTAGGAAAAGTTAGTGTTATATGTGCCGAGTGGTATTTTTCTTTTTATTCTGCTATAATACTCATCTTGCTGACATTCCCTCGGTAGTGAAAGGACTGTCTCAACGAATCCCTTCTGTATCGGGTAATATCTTTCTGTATTCTGGATGCGGCTAGGTAATTCCATTCATCTTCGTGTAATCACCTTCAGCAATTTAAGGGTTATAGATCATCTCGATGAATCCCTTCCAAATAAACAGGTAGCAGTATTTTTGCTTCTGTCCCGGCTGCTGTCAGTCTGCTTTAATAATTTGTGTCAACTATTCAGTATTTTTTCCCCCATGCCCGGTGGCAGTTTTTCTGTTACTCTGTCTGCCGCCTGGCTTTTCTTTTCAGGACCTAAATTGAATAAGATTATTTGGTATTTGAACAAAATAATTACTACCCTCCCCCTACCGAAGCGGAACCATTGATAGGAACATTTTACCCTGGCGGTATTTGGAATGCGTTACCTGTTACAGCCTTAGTGGGTTATACACTCTCGTTAACCTGCTTGAATGTTTACATTTGGGGTAAAGTCAAACAAGTCTATTCTGTTTAGGCGGCCTATGAGTTATCATTTCTTGCACCCGCTGTTACTCTCATGTATTTTCTTCTACATGACAAAGAACGCTGCTCAGTACAGTGTTAATTTGTGAGTACGGGACAAGGTTGCTGTTGGCAGCAAGACTCATGGTTTGTAAAACTATATTGTGTGCTGAGTATTTATATCGCCATTATGGAAACACAATGGGGGAAGGTCAGCCTGGTGAGTTAAACGTTCTTTTTCCCCGTTTTCTGTTTTCTTACATTGTCGACCAATGTATTGTTTACGTACGCATGCTAATTTGAATTGATACTCTCAGATACTCTTATAAAATATATAAAAGTACACTGAGCAAACACCGAGTGCGTTGATTTGCTTACTGCAATACTCGTATGATAAGAGAAGAAATCATACGAAAGATAATGAAACCGTGAAAGAGAGTTGTGATTGGTGAAGTCCAGTATGACGTCATCAGTCAGACGCTTGCCTGTTCCCCCAAGGATCTTAACTGCTTCTATATTTTCCTCTTCCACTACCCCCTCCTTTTCATTGTGCTTACGATAACTGGATGCAACTTCTACATTCGAAGGATTTGTATATGAAAACTTAGTCTCGATATAATAATGTATTCAACTTAAAATCGGATAAGTGATTATATACGGCTACGTGAACAAATGTTTAGATTGTGGGTGTTGATGAAGCGAGCCTCGTCATGTATGTAAAGAACTTGTACGTGCAAGAATGAGCATTTGTGGGCATATATCATACTGGTCTTGTTCTCATGATAGCTGAAGTGATACTTGACACGTAGAACATTATCATCGTTGTAAGTACTGTACTTGAGGTAGGATAAAGGCAGACAGGCTGGTGTGTGTGTGTGCCTATATATTTAATCACGTGTAAGAGAACCTACTTACTCGTAAGCGAGATCCGAGTTTACTAGGTTATCTGTGGTTTGTTTACACTAAGAAATGTAATACTGTGCATTTTCATACTTCACATGTGTGCGTGTATGTGTGTGTGTGTGTGTTTGTGTGTGTGTGTCTGTGTGTGTGTGCTTGTGTGTGTGTGTGTGCGCGCGCATGCGTGTGTGTAATTCACCAGTCTTGGATCAAGTGTTGGACTTGTGATCGACAGCTTCCGTAAGAGAGCTCAGAGCTCATATATGACCGATCTATGGATAATGTTGTGACCTTACACGCACACACACAGCCAACTCCCAGCCCACGAGAGTTGGAGTAACAACCTGCAGCGCAGGGATACTGAAATTAATTCAGCCCTGGACGGGATTCGAACCCCGACCTCCGTAGTGGCAGCCGGGAACTACCGACTGCGCCACGAGTGTGTGTGTGTGTGTGTGTGTGTGTGTGTGTGTGTGTGTGTGTGTGTGTGTGTGATATTCACTATGGTCTTGGATTACGTGTTGGACTCATGACCGACAGCTATTTCCCTCCCGGAAGAATTCGGAGCTCATATATGACCGATCTGTAGGTAATGCTGTGACCTTACACGCACACATACACCCAACTCCCCGCCCACGAGAGATGGAGTAACGAATCGCAGCGCAACGATACTGAAATCATTTCAGCTCTGGGTGTGATTCGAACCTGGACCGCCGTAGTGGTGGCCGGCAACTCTACCACAGCGCCATCGAGAGTGTGTGTGTATGTGTGTGTGTGTGTGTGTGTGTGTGTGTGTGTGTGTGTGTGTGTGTGTGTGTGTGTGTGTGTGTGTGTGTGTGTGTGTGTGTGTGTTTACCTAATATGGGAAAGGGATCTACGCTCGTGGTGTCCCTTCTCTGTATCTCGCCATGTCTAATTTGCTCTTAAATTCTTGTATTGTTTTTGCACACACTATTGTTTCGTCTTGTATATTCCATACATCAGCCAATCTATGGGGAAAGCTGTCTTTTTTCAGGTCTCTTCTGTAACTGTCTTTTCGAGTTTCTCTGTCCTTGAAAGTGGCAGTTGCCGACAAGATTAACGAGTTTAACACCATATGAGGACGGAGCCTTTATTTGTACGACGTTTTGCTTATTTCTCTGTCCTCTAGCAGTTTAATAAGTCATCTCTATCAAGGACTTCCACATCTCTCATAATTCTGTAGATGGTCAAGAAGTCACCTCTTTCTCTTCATTGTTCCAGAGTAGGTAGTTCTAGTCTTGACAATCTCTCTTCATATGACTTTTTTGATAGTGTTGGGGCCATCTTCGTAGTTCCTCTCTGGATTCTTTCAATTTTCATTATATTCTTTTTAGTACTGGGTGATCATAGTGTCGCTGTGTACTCCAATTTAGGCCTTATCTGTGTGACTTGTATTTTCTTTACCATTTCTTCATCCAAGTATGTAAAAGACACTTTTATTGATCATAGCAAGTTACAGGTTTTGCCAACAATTTTGTTAATATGTTTGTCAGGGAACACAACTTTTGTGATGATCACCCCCAGGTCTTTTTCAGATCCCACTTCCGTTACTTTCTTTTCACAAATTTTATACTGTGTGTTAGCGGGGTATGTCGTACATCATACCATTATCGGATATTGCAATTGTGTGTTGCTTATTAAGGGAATTATATGTTTCCCCCTCTTTATAAAATTGTCATATGTTTTGTTGTTTGTTGTTTTATTTATTGTAATTATGTGTAATCATTGTGTATATTGTAATTATATTGGATATCGCATAATGCGATGCATGTGTGTTCGCGCCAAAATTGGCGGCGTGGCGTCAGTTGAGAGCCAGCTCTCGTTGTATACACACGTACTAGTTGTCAGTATCAGAGATTACAGTGTGTTTCCTACAGTTGACTTTTATTTAGTAGCCACCCAACACAACTGTCCTGATATCCTTTTTTCAAGTTCCATTATGCTATATTTCATCATTTTTAAGTCCACTTCCCACTTCTGACTTCATCCCAAGACCCTGTTCAGATCTCTCTGTAGTGAGTCACAGTTCGTTTCAGTACTCACTTTCTTTAACAATTTTGCATCATCTGCAAAGAAGCTCATGTAACATTCCACACCTTCGTCCATGTCATTCATTATTGGAAACAATACTGATCCTTGTGGAACTCCACTAATTACCTCTTCCCAAGTGGAACTCTTATCTCTGAACACTACTCTCATATTTCTTCCGTGAAAAAAGTCTTCCATCCATTTCAGTAGATTACTTTGTAACCATCCTATGGTTTCCAGTTTTCTAAATAGTTTTTGTGAGGGATTTTATCAAAGACTTTTTGTAGATCTAGGAACGCACAATCAGCCCATCCGTACCTTTCTTGTATCATGTCTAGTAGTCTTGAGTAAAAAAAAATAATAATAATAATAATAATAATCCCATTTATCGTACATGATCTTCCCTGTCTAATTTCGAATTGTCTCAATTTTAGGACACTGTTCTCCTCCAGATGTTTTATTCATCTACTTTTTATAACTTTTTCACATTTTAGCTACCGTGCTTGTAAGGGAAACCAGTCTGTAATTTGTTGGGTCTTCCTTATTTCCTCCTTTATAAATTGATACGATATTAGCATTTTTCCAGTCCTCTGTTAATTTTCCTTCTTTGAGTGTTATATATTTTGTCTGTTAGTTCTATATATTCTATTAATATCCAATTTGCTATTCAATCCGGGCCGTGCGAGTTCCTTGGCGGGAGAATGTTTGAGTGAATTTCACTTCTCTCCCTTCATCCCGATGTTGCATTTTTTCTCTAGTGAAAACCGACTTGAAGTGTTTGCTCATGACTTCAGCCATTTCTGTATCTTCTGTGTATTCCGTATTCCCTTGGCGTAGTTTCACTATTTCCTGTTTATTTTTTAGTTTACCATTTACATATCTATAGAATAGTTTTGGCTGATCCTTACATTTTTCTATTATGTCTTTTTCATAGTTTCTTTTTTCTTCCCTGCGTATTTTTACATATTCGTTCCTTTGATTAATATATATTTGCCACTTTCTAGGTTTTTTGTCTTTTCTCCATCTTTTCCAAGCTTTATCTCTTCTGTCTTTCGCTTCGCTGCACCTTCTATTAAACCAGCACTTAATATACACCTTTTCCTGTTTTTGCTTTGGGACATATTTATCCACTCCTTCTTTGTAGATTTTCATAAGAATCATCCATTTTTCTTCCACTTGTGTTTCTTCCTGGTAGATTATTTCCCAGTTCGCTTTGAGAAAAAAAAAAAAATCCTAAATTTCTCAAAGTCCGTTTTACTATGTATCAGTCTACATTTTCTGTGTTTCTCGTTTTTCTTTGAATATATTTCCTCCTTTAGCTCTAACTCGAGTAGTATGTGGTAACTTCACAATTGGTGTCTTGTATTCAATTTTGTCTACTATTTCAGGTTATGACGTAAATAATAAATCTAATCTTGACGGTTCTTTATCATTTCTAAATCTAGTGTTTTCTCTTACCCATTGTGTTATTGTATGTTCTATTGTCATGTCGAGTAATACATTTCCCCACTGATCCTCTCCACCTTTCACTGTCATCTCTTCCCAACATATTTCTCTGCGATTAAGACCTCCCATGAGTACAGCTTTATTTCCGTCCTTCAGCATCCCGTTTAATGAAGTTCTCGTATCCTCTAACATTTTGGAATGATCTCTCTCCAAGACCCCGTTTTTGGGGGCACATAAATCACCGCAAACTTTCTGCTTTTCATGTCACTATTTTCATCTCTTATTGAGATCATCTCTACCTAGTAAAGCTGGTGCCTGGGTTGCTGAGTTCCTGGTTAAAAAATAAATTGTTGGAGTACATAGTAAAGAGTCTAGTAAGTGATGTGATAAGCTCTCCATATGTAACTTTCGTCACATTTAAGTTTTTCTTAATCAGGAACATGACTCTTCCACCTTGTTACTCCTCCCTATTTCTAAGCCAGTGATTACACGATATAATCCATGACTAACACTGGTACTAGTGTCTACACAGTTCCCATTACGTCTGGTTTTACTTCTGACAGGTAATTGTTTGGTTAGTTTAATCCTGGTATTAATCCATCTATGTTGGTATAAGCTAATTTTGATTTTCTATTCCCTCCATCTCGTTCTCTGATTTTTTTAGTATACAATTTTTTCAATCTCATAGCTAACAATCTCCAATAAAATCGTGTTGTCTCAGTCTTCGTTCTTTTCTCGTTTTTTTTTTTCTAACTTTGTTCTTAATGTCTTAGTTTTTCTCTTTCCTCATCGTTCACGTCTTTTTATATCCATACATTTTATAATGTTCATTTCTTGCTCATTTTTCTGATCTTGCTAAGATTTCTTCCGCATTTGTGACCTTAATTTGATATCTAGTGATCAACTTTTTCCTTTTCCTTATGCATATTTACCCATTCTGTGCACTTCCTCTATTTCCTTTTCTAATTCTTGTTCTTTATCTTGTACTTTTAGAACATTTCTTGCCAATTCTTTATCCTCTTTATCTCTCAGGAATTATTTTTCTCTGTCGTATCTCTTACTAGATTTTATTTTTCCTTAATTATTTTAATGACAACATCTTTGACCTTCTCCTGCATTTGTTGATGAACAATTTCTTTAAAAATTACTCTATCTTCTTTGTCTATTTTACAATCATTCCTGACCTGTCTCTGGCTCTGATTTTTTTTTTCACTACCCAACCAGATAATTGATAGCATTTTTTACTCTATATATATATATATTGTATATATATATATAATATATATATATATATATAATTATAAAAGTCACAGATAGCCGACAAAATGACACCTAGATCTTGTACATGTTCGTAACTTTTTATATCACCTTCCGAATGACGGTTCGAATCCTGCCACAGGCGAAGTTGAACCAAGGGCATGGTTCATCAAATTCCACGCAACAAAGTCCTCTGTAATGGTCACTGTCCTAGCCTTCTGATGGGAGGAGTTTGTGACGTTAAACCATATCATCATATCACTTTCCGGATCAAAACAATTCCTCAGACTATATTTCCCTGAACAATTAATGTTTATACATTGGAATTGATTACTATTGAATAGGATGTTGTTCACCCTAGATCACATGTAAACTCTATTCAAATCCTCTTGCTGGAATACTTTGTCATCAGGAGATTTGATCAATTTCAACACCCAAGTGTCATCAGCAGAACTTGGTGTTTATGTCGAGCGTTAATAACAAGAACAAAACTGAACCCATCACTGTTCCTTGCGGGACTGAGCTTATCACATCACTTACTAGACTCTCTTCACCATGTACTCTAACAAATTGCTTTCTTTGAACCAGGAATTCAGCAATCCAGGCGCCAGATTTACTAGGAATATTAAAGTCATGGAGTTTATGCACCAGTGCCCCCATCAAAGGCTTTGTGAATTCAAGGTATATTACATCTGATCCATGTATGTGTGTGTGTGTGTGTGTGTGTGTGTGTGTGTGTGTGTGTGTGTGTGTGTGTGTGTGTGTGTGTGTGTGTGTGTGTGTGTGTGTGTGATTCACTCTGGTCTTTTGATCACGTGTTGGAATCGTGATCGACAGCTATTTCCCTCTCGGAAGAGAGCTCAAAGCTCGTATATGACCGACCTATGGTTAATGCTATGACCTTACACGCACCCCCCGAACTCCCCGCCCACGAGAGTTGAAGTAACAACCAGCATCGCAGCGATAATGAAATTATTTCAGCCCTGGGCGGGATTCGAACCGGGACCTCCGTAGTGGCAGCCGGGAACTCTACCAACCGTGCCATGAGTTTTGTGTGTGTGTGTGTGTGTGTGTGTGTGTGTGTGTGTGTGTGTGTGTGTGTGTGTGTGTGTGTGTGTGTGTGTGTGTGTGTGTGTGTGTGTGTGTGTGTGTGTGTTTGTGTGTGTATGTGTGTGTGTGTGTGTGTTTGTGTGTGTATGTGTGTGTGTGTGTGTTTGTGTGTGTATGTGTGTGTGTGTTTGTGTGTGTGTGTGTGTGTATGTGTGTGTGTGTGTGTGTGTGTGTGTGTGTGTGTGTGTGTGTGTGTGTGTGTGTGTGTGTGTGTGTGTGTGTGTGTGTGTTTGTGTGTGTATGTGTGTGTGTGTGTGTGTTTGTGTGTGTATGTGTGTGTGTGTGTGTGTGTGTGTGTATGTGTGTGTGTGTGTGTGTGTGTGTGTGTGTGTGTGTGTGTGTGTGTGTGTGTGTGTGTGTGTGTGTGTGTGTGTGTGTGTGTGTGTGTGTGTGTTTAGTTTGTTGTGCTAACCTTGTTCAGTAAACCCACGAGTCTTTCCCATCCCAAATCTATTTCTTTTAATGACCTAAACACTACCAAATCATCATTTTCTTCCTTTCACTGATGGTATGTCCAGTGTTTTTATTTCATTTTATTTTATATTGTTTTATCTTATTTTATTTTATTTTTATCTTATTTTTGTGCGTTTTCTCTGCAAGGCTAGAAAAAGATTTGGTCACTGCTTTCTACATTCTCTCAGTCTTGTTTATATTCTTGACTTTATGCAGGGACCATACCACCAATGCTTACTCTAATCTAGGTTGGATCTCGTATTCAATCAAAGGAGAAGACGGGGACAACAGAGCGAAGGAAGAGCTTCCAAGAACAATAAAAAAAAGAAAAAAAGAAAAAAAAAAAGTTTGATAAATTGCTGGAAACTATGGCACCGGACAGTCATAAGAACATAAGAACATAAGAAATAAAGGAGACTGCAAAAGACCATAAGGCCTACACTAGGCAGCTCCGTATCCATCACCACCTGTCGTCCCCATCCATAAAGTTGTCTAATCGTTTTTTAAAACAACTGATAGTTTCAGCGCTTACTACGTGGTTACTAAGTTTATTCCATTCATCGACCACCCTATTTGTAAACCAATTCTTGCCTATTACCTTCTTAAATCTAAATTTGTCCAGTTTATACCCATTACTGCGAGTCCTGCCCTGTTGTTTTATTATGATGACCTTGTTTGCATCACCCTTGTTATAGCCTTTGATCCACTTGAACACTTCTATTAGATCACCCCGCACTCTGCGTCTTTCCAGAGAGTGTAAGTTTAGGTGCCTAAGCCTCTCTTCGTAAGGCAAATTTCCGAGTCCTTGTATCATTTTGGTCATTCTTCTCTGTACTGATTCTAGTGAATTTATGTCCATTTTGTAGGACGGAGACCAAAACTGTACCGCATAGTCCAGGATGGGTCTAACTATTGCTAGATAGAGTTTAATAATTACCTCTGCACTTCTATTTGTTACCGTCCTAGCAATGAAGCCTAATGCTCTGTTTGCTTTATTTCTGGCGCTAATGCACTGCTTCCTGGTTTTAAGGTCCGGACTCACCAGAACTCCCAAGTCCCTCTCGCACTCAGATTTTTCTAAAAAACGTGTCATCTAAGTTGTATCTATTTTCGGGGTTGTGTAGCCCTACGTTTAACACGCTACACTTAGAGATATTGAAGTTCATTTGCCATTTCACCGACCATGTTAACAGTTTATCAAGATCATCCTGCAGAATCTGGGCGTCTTCTCCTG
>NC_134806.1:49201009-49203509 GCF_046742065.1 Oratosquilla oratoria
TACATTATTACAATAACCATGAATATGTCGTGCGTGTTTAGTTATATTACGTATATGAAATTAAATAAAAAATCAAAAGTGCATTAGCTTATCTCACTTGTTCTCGCGGAACCCTTAGGGACCTTTTGAGGAACCTTAGGGTTCCGGGGAACCCTGGTTGAGAAACGCTGCCTTAAGGAATAAAACACACCATCCGTCTATGAACTGGAAAAAGAGAAGAACGCCTAAAAGCTCATTCCGTAATGTTTCACTTCAGAAGTCATTTGCCTAATAGAACTTTTCCGATATTGTGGATGGCATCCTATGGGATCTCACTGAATGTGGCAACTCGAGAGGAGGTCGATGACAAGTTTCGATGTGAGCTTCGGGACAGAACAAATCAAGACCTTTGGGAGTACGAGAGATTTCTTTTATCAGCTGAAGGACCGGTATCTCTTAAACTTGTTTAATCCCTTTGATAATAAAAGTGAGCCAAGGAGCTGAATAGAATACCCTGTTGGCAACAATAATAAAAGCTAAAATGCCATCAGGGAAGGAAGTGAATCTTAAAGTATTAAGTGCCTTACCCACAATATTAGTGAACTTATACTTAGATACTTGGGATTAGAAGTAATTTTGATGAGTCATGTGGGCAGTATTCACCAAATTTGAATATTATGGTATCCAACCCCAAACCTTAAGGCCCTGATCATTCTAATTAATCATATGGGTAATTAAATCTATGTAATAGTCATATTTCTAAAAACGGCTTGATAAATAAATGTGTTTTTTTTTTTTTTTTTTTTTTTTTTTTTTTTTTTTTTTTTAAGTAAATCTCTCCAAACAATAGGAAGCGTATGAGTCCCGCATACTCCTAGACAAGGATTCAAACCTGTCCTGTTTTCTAATTCCTAACAATGATTGCTACCTGCCTTAGCATTCCAAGCTTACAGAGCAAAGGTGACGGTTTTGTTCACATTCATGCGGTTCCTATCATATATTCCTCACATCCACCATCAACTTATTGTTAACTCCTTTAGATTAGTTTGGACTAGAGGTATCTCTAGACTGCGTAAATCTGTCTGGCACTGGCGAGAACAAGGTCTTAAAAAAAAAAAAAAATAAAAGACACGACGCCCCTCAAAAGAGGCTTCATCCATATCAATTGGCAATCTTCCTTTCATTATGGCTACAGCGAAGCCATTCTTTCAGTCTCCGTGATGGTAACTTCGTCCTTCGGTAGGGAAACGGATTATAAGGCCTATCTTGATTACCCCGGCCCCTTTCCTTAACGGATAGCATTCTTCTTTTACTCAGACTTCCACGTGGCACCCTCCGGCAACAACGGGTACTATACTGCAGTGGTTCCCAAACTTTTTTCTGTCATTTCCCCCCTGCACACAGTTCAACCATCCAGATTTCCCCCTTCATGTGTATGAGGGAAAGAGTAGTTAAAACACACTGTGACTATTTACTAATTTACTTTTCAAATGTAAATATATACTGATAAACAGGCATCTCTCTCTCCTTCTCTCTCTCTCTCTCTCTCTCTCTCTCTCTCTCTCTCTCTCTCTCTCTCTCTCTCTCTCTCTCTCAGACATGAGAAAATTCATATAAGATTTTTTTAGTTCGTAGGTAGTGTAATTATTTCCTCCCTGGTAGCTTCAAATATCCCTCCAGGGGGAAATTTCCCCCAGTTTGGGATCCCCTGTACTATAGGGACCCGCTGACAAACCCTCTTCCGGTCAAGGAAGAAATATTTTAAAGGACCATAAAAATATAAGAATGGAGGAGACTGCAAGAGACCATAAGGCCTACACTAGGCAGTTCTCTGCCTGTTACCACCTATCATCCCTATACATAAGATCATCTCATTTTCTCCTAAAACAACCAACAGTTTCAGAGCTCACTACATGGTTACTAAACATCTTTCGCTCATTCACTACTATATGGGTAAACCAATTTTTGACCATTTCCTTCTTAAACCTAAATTTGTTATATATAAACCCATTACTACGAGTCCCACCCTGCTGTCTTAGTATGATTACACTGCCTGCATAACTCTTGTTAAAACCCTTGGCCCATTTGAATACCTCTATTAGATAACCCCGGACTCTACGTCTTTCCTGAAAATGCAACTAAAGTGCCTAAACCTACACGTCTTCGTAAGGTAAATTTGTGAGCCCATGTATCATTTTGGCCATTCTTCTCTCTACTGATTCTATTGAATTAATACCCATTCAGTCGGACGGAGACCAAAACTGTACCACATAGTCAAGGATGGATCTAACTACCGCTAGATAGAGTTTACAGATTATCTCTGCACTTCTGTTTGTAGCCATATTAGATATAAATCCTAATGCCATACTAGCACTAATACAGATTCATTTTATACACTAACACTCTCAAGTCCTTTTCACATTCTGTTTTTTCATGGTGTTATCAAAGCTATACCTGTTTTGTGCACCTGCGCTTAACACACTGCATTTTCAGATATTAAAGACCATTTATATCATTGTAT
>NC_134806.1:49206009-49211009 GCF_046742065.1 Oratosquilla oratoria
ATTCTTTATGACTCCTTATTCTTTTTCTAGCAGAAAACTATTTTCATTTCAATAGGTTTCGTGTAGATCCTATTATTCTAGAGGTTAAGTATAAGGAATACTCCTTCAAAAAGAGAACCTTGTACTTGGAGGCGATTTGTTGAGACCGAAACCTTTCTCTTATGTGCTGCTGTTTATGTTCAATCGTTATTTTCCTCAGAGGTTAACTTATTTGAGTCATATACCGCTGCACTGAGAAAAAATAATTTTCTCAAAACATAGAAGACATTACTTGGTCGGGAGTGAGTCTGTCTTATGTGTACATTCTGGGCCAGTCAATTTTATCCCAAAATCTCCTCCAAAACCAAGGGACTTTGGCTTGCATCTTATGATTTTAGTCTTTAATCCCAATTGCGCAGTAGGCGTCAGTTGGGCAGTAGGCGTCAATCAGGTTAGGTCATACGTAGCTGCTTCAGAGAATTAGCGAGTGGTTGTGATTCAGTGATCAGTGCCGAAGTGCTATAATCTATACGTAGTACAATTGTAGCCTTAGAGGAAACTGTTGCGGGCCTTATAGAAGAGAATCGAGTTCTTTCTAAGGCCCAAAACCAGGACGACAAACCAGGGTGGAAAACGGTGACCAGGAAAACACAGGGAGGGGGAAGAAAGCCCTCAGAAGGCCCGCTTGAATACAGGAACTCTTTTCAAGCTCTTACGGATCTACAAAGAGATGGAAGGAGATGCAAGAGAAGGAGGAAAGGGCAGTCGCTAGATGCCTGCCCACAGATAAGATTTTGGATAGCTAGGTGAGGTATTAAGATAGAGCATTTTGTGACAAAGATAGGAAGCATAGGACTCAGGTCTGTTTCCCTGGGACAGGGACAAGTGATGTTAGAGACAGGATTGAAGAGTGTATGGTCGGGGAAGGCAAAAGATCCATTGTTTGCTTGAGCGTAGGGGGAAATAACATGGATAAGTTAGGGAGTAAGGAATTATTTGCACGGTTCCGGGATACGCTAGACAAGATTAGGGATAAGGGCGAGGTTCGTAATGTATGTGGAATCCTTCTGAGGCGTGAAGCCGTGCCTCGCTTGTAAACCGTAAATGGTAGACCCCAGCAGAGCGAGTTGATGTGAAATAGTTTGCACAGAATCAATTACCGAACCAGAGGCGTCTGGCATCAGACGTAGGGACGAAAGTGTTAACATCGCAGCCCAATCGTAACCGACACACTGGTAGACTTGAGCCTTTCGCGTCCACTTGCCCAGTTACCCTCGCGCTGTAGGCATATGCCCTGATCAAAGTATTTAAAAGATGATCAACTCAGAGGGCACTAGTACTTCAACGTGAAGTGGCTGACCACATCAGAAACCATCCAGGACACATGATGGCAGCTGCGACTTCCGATAGCAGCGTATTTTCGACCTACGACTTCCGACCAGCAGCGATGATTTAACCCACGGCTTCCGAAAAGTTACTGTATTACGGAGTCTCATCAAGTGATTCGCCACATCATGATTGAAACATCATGACAGCAACGTGTACAGGCAGCGTGTAACAAGCGTATATTTGCCTCACGGCATCCAACCAGCACTTACTAACATGTCCTGAGTAAGTAATTTTTCCACATCTACATTAAAATGTTACTGTCCTTCAGAATAGCAATGTTATATTTCACAAATTTCTTTCCTCTAATTTAAATTTACAGATATAGTTTCCTGTGTTCACGTGATTAAGAAAACCATCACTTCAAGTTAGTGATCGTTAAGCAAGAAGAAAAAGGGAAGTCTAGTAATTAATGGAAATGGACGACGAACTGATGGCGGCTAATTGAAGTAAACCGACGAAGACATGAAGCCGACGTCTCCCGATATATGGAGCATCAATTAACGGTATCATTGTCATTCTCAAGGTGAACCACTTGCACATTAAGAGGTATTACAATTAAACCCCTTCATCAACTTACCTTCTGAGACCATAAGGCCTACACTAGGCAGCTCCGTATCCATCACCACCTGTCATCCCCATCCAGAAAGTTGTCTAATTGTTTCTTAAAACAACTGATAGTTTCAGTGCTTACTACATGGTTACTAAGTCTATTCCATTCGTCGACCACCCTATTAGTAAACCAATTCTTGCCTATTTCCTTCTTAAATCTAAATTTGTCCAGTTTAAAACCATTACTGCGAGTCCTGCCCTGTTGTTTTTATATGATGACCTTGTTTGCATCACCCTTGTTAAAGCCTTTGATCCACTTGAACACCTCTATTAGATCACCCCGCACTCCATTCACACTTGTAATAGTGTACCAGTGATTTGCGCGTACTGTCTCAAAACAGGGCCACATGTACACGTACTGTTTTAAAAGGAAGAAGGCAGGTAAGAAAACTTACTTCTCCCTTCAAGGTAATGACAATAGCCATTTTAGACGAGATCGTAGAAAACCTCACGTTGTTAATCATTCATCTAGTTCACGATCTTTTCCCAATGACAATCCGGATGCACCCAGCGACCGTACTGAGAGACTTAGTTTTGTCCATTCCATTGAAGAATGCTTTCAAATCTTAAAATGGAAAAAGATACTATTCCATTTTCGACAAATTTAGTCTCTCTACAGCAAGGATTAACATGCACCACGCAGTTCAAACCTCAGTTTCAATCAAATCCAACAATGATAGCTACTTCTTCTAGTGTGAATAATTTACTTGTTTACTATTGTTTCATGAATACTATTTCAATTTCTTTAGGAGTTGGCACTGGAGTACGTTGCAATGTTTTGAGTATTAAAGCACATGACATACTACAGCAGATATGCAATGTTGCCCTTTTGCAATCAATTGAATTTAATTTGTGCTGTATTCAAGACAGAGCTGGGAGCGTTCCTCGGTGCGTCCCGATTTAGTTTGGCCGCGATTAGCTCTCCCAAACTAAACCTTAAGAGACAGGTTCATACCGAAATAAAAGTCCAGTCGGCCACATACTATACCAAAGAAAAATGTTCGTAATGGGCCACATCCAAAAGGTAGGCCACATACTATATCGGCACCTATATTGCTTTGATAGTTTGGGAGCGCTGACCGCGGCCAAACTAAAGCGGAACGCACCGAGGAACGCATCCAGCTCTGATTTATTCAAAGTATTCCCCAAACTATTCATGCCGTGATTATTTTCCCAGTTAGCTTAGAGAAAGATTGGGATTCCTTCTGGATCCCCTTCCATATCACATCCCCCTTTCAACTACACTGCGATGACTTACTAGTTCTCTAGCCTATGAAGTATTATGATATTAATATTTCTCTTAGGAAAGGTACTATTTATTATAAAGATATGGGTTATTGGCAATGAAAAAAGCATCTCCATTAGTCTAGCACACTACAGCGTGAGATCTACCTCCCATTAGCACTGTAGCGAGAGGTCTACCATTTCCATAACTTTATTTTAGCGATAAACACATATTTTGTACATATCCTAGGAATTACTTGGATAATTGGATTTATTACATTCATATTAAAGGAAGAAATGTAAAAATAAACATATCACTATGTATTCCCATACATTTATTCTAGCGATACACTTTGTACATCTTCTTGGAATGACACAAATAGGTTAGGTTAGGTCAGGTCACGTGGGCAGGTCACGTTTTTTTATGTATTTGGGCAAGTCACATGTTTGATGGACAGGTTGCGGGGAGCGTCCCGGAGGAACGCGGGTCGCGCGGTAGAACTCAGGCTGCACCTGGGTAGGCGACATAGGGCGGTAGACATCACGCTGTAGTAGCACCCACTTTCCTCATTGTCTCATTCAACCGAATTTTCGTGCTTACGTCCCTCTTCTTTAGTAAATTCCTCAGCATTCAAGAACCCGAAGTAAGATATGTTCGGCTATAGTGTTACGTGACCAGCAGGTCATACCAAATAGCGCGATTCGAATGTTTATTCGTTCTCCAAATGCCCCAGTTAGCTCTATTGCAATTTCATTACAAGATTCTATACGTATCGAAGGTGTAGCATTGGAAGGTATTCTTTCCATTATATGAGATGGTCATGTCACTGGTGCCCCCATCACTCATAGGAATGGCATGCTCTTGGATTTCCTTGAACTCAGTGATGACAAGGTATTTAAAGATGTTTCGTACTCGGTAGCAGTTGTTTCACAAGACTCTGTTTACGCAGCTGATGAGATCAAACCGTATGTGAATACGTCTGATTATCCGGAAACACAACCTCGTCTTCCTGAACTGCTTATGTCTGAAAGCGAAGTAATTGCATTGCCTGGAGAAATGTAGGATGTCACTGACCGTATCACACATCGTTTTGACCATGTACCTGAGGCTCGTCCAAGATACGTACCTTCGTATCGTCTACCTCACAGTCAAGAGGCTATTGTTCAGAATCTGGTCAACGATATGCTGCAGGACGGAATGATAGTAGAATCGTATTCCTCTTGGAATTCTCCACTATCCCTTTTTCTTAAAAAGGATGGTTCCTTTCGTCCTGTTGTAGATTCTAGAAACGTTAATGCTTTCATAGTTCCTGATATTTACCCATTACCAGTTTAGGCACCTTAATTTACACTATTTAGAAAGATGCAGATTGCAGGGTAATCTAATAGAGGTTTTCAAGTAGATAAAAGGTTTTAGCAAGGATGATACAGATAAGATCATCATACTAAGATACCAGGGCAGGGCTCGCAGTAATGGATTTATATTGGACAAATTTAGATTCAAGAAGGAAATGGGCAAGAACTGGTCCACCAATAGAGTGGTCAATGAATAGTAGTGAGCGCTGACAGTATCGGTTGTTTTAAGATGAGAAAGGAAGAGGGTTACCACGACAGGTCTAGCAACCCGGTGGTGTAAAAAGTCTTTTGTTCGTGACACTCCACGACCAGCCTCGGAATTCAGACGGCACTTTGGTAAACAAAATCGGAAACGTAAAGGAAATTCGCACAAGACACTCCACAAAGTAAGACTTGCAACGATTAACATCGCAATATACAGAGACAAGGAAGAAGAAATCTTG
>NC_134806.1:49216009-49223509 GCF_046742065.1 Oratosquilla oratoria
CTTGAGCCAGTCAGAATAATATGCATACATATATATATTTTTATATATATGTATGTATATATATATATATATATATATATATATATATATATATGTGTGTGTGTGTGTGCATGAGAAATCACATGAACTCGTGATTCTAAAAACTCGTCTGCGGAAAAAACATCAAGTAAAAGAATAAAATGATGACCGAGCGCTTTCGCCTATTTAGACATCCTTCTTGTATATGCAAAGTGGTAGGCCAGGGTTGGGAACTAGAAAAGATTTTGAGGGAGTCTCTCATGGTCTACCGATAGCGTTCGCGGCAGGTGCCATTTGGACCACCAACTTTTTCAACAATAAAATAATCAAGGTTATACATTCTTTGGCTTCAATCTAAGTTGTTGGCAAATGCATCTTTAATCAGACTGGATTCTATCATATTTCTATTCTAATATGACTAATTTCTAATAATTTCTTTAACACCCTCCCAGTTAATGCAATGATTCAAATTCCTTAATGGACAAATAATGCGTTAGACATCTGACCACGCCTGACGCTATACTGATGTTTTAACCTTACTTTTCTTTTCCAGTCTGACCTATATAGCATATGTCACAAGTTTTACATGACATTGAATAAATATATTGTTCTTCCTTATCAGGAGAATTTTTAATTGAAAGACTTGAATGCTACTTGAATGTTGAAAGTCTTAAGAATATGAGGTAGTTTTACGAAATTCTCGTGGAATGGAAGAACAAGTATATTTTTTGCATTAAAGGTCTTACTAGCATTTTCCTTATAGAGTTTTTTTTTTTTTTTTTTTTTTTACATTTAAAAGAAATATCTAAGCGGTGCTTACGATGTTTCAATTTTGAAGCTATGTCAGATTTTCTTAAGAATTCATCGTCCAAAAACTTCGGACTACAAATTCCATACGCTCTAAGGAACATTGACGATAACATTGACGTTTTTGTCCTACAATGATGAGACGAATAAGAATATACATATGAAAGGACATTGGTGGTTTTCCTATAGACATCAAATTTGAAAGATCTTTCATTTCTGTAAATAATTACATCAAGGACAGGTAAATGGTTATTTTCTTCTATTTCCATGGTGAATTAGATGGAAGAGACCAAAGCCTTTATCATTGGCAGGCCAAATACATAAGACATCATCAATGTAACATTATGGGGGAGAATTTTACGTAATAACTTAGTTTAAAAAAAAATCCATGTAAAGATAGCTAAGAACATACATACAAGATTCGAATACATTATAATATACTAAATGAAAGTAGCCAAAGCCTTCATATCTTTCTTGCTGTAGTTTCTTTCCAGCAGTTGCCGGCTAGCAAATTGTCCTTTGATATAACCTTCTCGCCTTTGGCGACTGTAAACATGGCCCACGGTTTCAGTAATCATTTCAACACTTCTTTCAACATTTTGTGTGTGTGAAGGCCACTTTGGTACTTGCATTGGTGTGTATTTGAAGCTTTTCAAATCCTTACTAGTTAAAGATATTGTCAATGGTGGTTCCAAGACTTTACAATTCAAGTCAAACAAGTCAGACAGTATGATACTTTCATAATTTAAATGAACAATGTTTCTTTATGTAAGTGAGCAATCTCTCAACTGGTCATCTTCACATGGGGCACCTCTAATTTTTAGGATGATTTCTATAGCTTCAGCATGAAGTTTTGCACACTGGGTGGAAAGCATGGCTTGCAGAACTGCCTCTAGACGAGCATACCAAAACAATTCGCTTCATCACAGGTAATACAATGTCTCACTTATTTACTTTGTGTTATCACAAGATGCAACTGAAACAACAGGTGATTGGGATCATCGAGCCACTTGGGATTGAACTTCACATTAAACCAATTGGGAAGATAAATACCAATTAACCTCAAATCTTCCAGTACTTGTCCTTTCAATTCGTGTTTGAAATCCAGATCCTGCAGAAGCGCAGAGCTGCAGTTAACCAACGACTGTGACTGACACGTCCAATTTCCAACAGAGCCAGTGACTTTGGTACTTCTCCTGACCTTATTGCTTGAGCAATACGATAAGGTCTTTGAAAACTTCTTCCAGTAACACTGGAATGGGAAGACCTACATCAACCTTCGGAAATATTTTATTTATTTCTAGGTGTGTTTCTTCATCCAGCATGTTGTCAAGGGTACCTGACCACTTTTTTTTTCTTTTCTTTCTTTCTTTCTTTCTTTTTAGGGCTATCAAGTTCTTGGATGAGGTGACGAAGGGGCAGTTCATCTGTATGTAAACCACACACCGACCATATAAGTCTTCTTCCCCATTTTCTCTCTAAATGATTCATTATATCTCCCTTTCAGCCAGTGTTAACCAAAGTTGAATCTTCATCAATAGCCTGCAGTCAATTTTCAATCCCTCTCCCTTGAAGCCAGCATAATATATTATCAACTATTATCTCAGCATTTTTTTTTTTTCCTTTCTCTTCAGTTTCAGTCGTAAAGTGAAACAAAAACCGACCACCAGGCTCAGAACAGTGTAGTGTTCTTCTTTGATTAGACCTGGAATTTTTCTGGTTACGCCCTCTATTTCCAGCATAACTTTGGTTTCATCCATTCTTCCATCAAACAAGAGACAGGAGAGTCCGCCTTCTTTCAATTCTTTTTCATGTTAATTAGATTTTTTTTTTTCTGTGCTCTTCTAATTTTATTATGATCGATAAGTAAGGATGAATTTTCTTGGGTGATGAGACCTACGTCAATCCAAGCGGCAGACGCAATTTCCGCAGCCTGACGGAGTCCAGTATGGTGTCTAATACTAGCTAATGCAATGGTCTAAATATCTCTTGTGTTGTATTTTCTTTTCTTTGGTAAAGCCTCAGAAGTCACTTTATAGCTATCATCTGACGTTAATTAACTTTGTTCAGAAGAATCATCAGACAACTGATAAACATCATGGCAATTCTATTCTTCTCTTTGCATGACTTTTTCCCTCTTCATTCTCTTCTATTCTTTCCTTTCTCTGAGAAGTTCCTTTCTTTTTACAGAAGTAATCTGTCTATTCCTTTCTGCATAATCTATTGAGCCCATTTGCATACTGCCTTGGCCTTCTGCTTTTGTTCTCTGTGACCTGATGAAGTCTAGCTCTAAAACAGGTATCTTCTTTTCACGAGGGCAACAGCAGTCAATGTGCGAATTATTTTTTCTCCTATCAGAAGGAGAACAATCTGTTTTTGAACACAGAACTATAGAACACTTGCAGCTCAAAATATCAAACAGTTTATCAAGTGAGTGTAGAAATGCATTTTTCTTTGCCAAGTTTCCTTTGCCAAGAGATACTTGAACTGCTCTTTCCCACAATCCTTTAAGTTTTAGCTCAATTGTTCGACACTGGATGATCACTGGGGGTTTGAATAGGGCATTAGCTGTTGTCCATTGGTGCAGAACATGAGTTATCACTAATGATGTCCTTGTCCGTATAGTTCCTTCTGTCTTTGGAATTTTGTTCTCGAAGGAGCAACCCAAATCTCAAAATGTCCCACACTGATGGAAACTCTGACACAGAAGCTCTTTCCCTTTACCAATTAACAGGCTCGAATGGGGTGATAGTTGACCTCTGGTCTTCCGTTTTAACATCTTGTGAAAATCTGGAAACAGAATATATCCTTTCAAGTAAATAAAGAAATTTATTTGAATATTAAAAGATATATTGTAAAATATGAAATTATGTTTATATGAATAAATCAATATTCACATTATAAAGCAGGAATATGAATTAATATACATATATAATACACTTTGACTAACTTAAATTTCTATGATTAATTAAAGAAGAAATCTGGACTGACACAAATTTGATTAAAAATTGCTAGATGGAATAGCGTTACCGCGTGAATCATTGTGTAATATTTACATTGATATATTTACATGTATACTTCTGCTGTTAAATTTCTGTAGGAGCACTGCGAGAAAACCCCCAACTCTGGCTTCTAATAGGAAACTGAGCTCGCGTGATTGGCCAGTTGGATAACGTACTGAGACGCCAAGTACAAGTTAAAGCATGAATGAAACTGATAACCTGTTCTGTTCATGTTCTTTTACTTATATTGTACAGTAGCTATAGAATCCAAAGAAGCTCCATGTGCTTATATGAGAACAATATTTGAGTCAACTTGACAATTCATATTGAATTGCATTTGTTTTCTATTGAAAGAACACAATAATGAAAACTTGGGATGAAATTGATGTAGGAGAGTTATCTTAATCCACTTTGTCATACTTTGCGTAGAGATGGGCAATCGTTTTGGTCCAAAGGACTTGTTTAGCGGAGTTTTCGTACCCGGCTAATGTAGAATAAATTCTACGTAGATTCGGATGGTCCCTGGGCGTCTGCTTCTTTTCTTGACTTCTTTGTTCTTTTCTCGTTCTGGATCTCTCTGCCTCCCTTCTTTACTGACTCTCTTCTATTGATTCTGTTTGTCTCTCTGTGTCTCACTCGAGTTTCACTGTGCTTTGCTTTATATACCCCGGAATGGGAGCTTATGTATCTGGGATGAGAAAATTATGTAAATTGGTAGTCTGAATATCTTCAACCAATGAGAAAGCAGGATGAACTTTCCCGCCAAATTATGTTACTTTTTTTACCTTGGCGTCATCTGACAGTATGTAATGAGACGTGCCCCAACAGACGGGTATTGTGGAATGGTTAAAATTTAAAGAAATACACATTAATATATATATTACACATCATATTCACGCAAGGCGTGCCTACAAAAAATACAAACATAATACTTTATTTACATAAGGGCGTGACATAGCACAACCACAGGATTCTATTCACGCTAAGGACGTGACAGTAACGAACGGGGGTTAGGCTTGCTTTGTGTACTACAAGACGAATATCACATTGTCAGATATCAGGACTAAAATATATTGTAATATTCACCATTTTGTTCGTTTAGTTTTTCTGCATACAAATGTCAGCTTACACAGGAGGCGTTTAACTGTGGCTGAAACCGTCACATCAACCATACTTGTTCAGTAAACAAGTCAATGGTAGCCGTTGGGATTGAACCCGAGCCCACATGATAATGAGGTGAGTATGAAGCTTAAAAAGGTCTCTTCGTTACACTGACACAATTTACAGATTTTGTTATAGCTGATACCAGACAATTAAATTCAGCTGAGGGAATGACCTCTTACTAAAAGATCTAGAGAAATCGACCACTAAGACTACCACAAGAAGACCAAATACCAAAAGCTCACGAGGAAGATTCTGTCTGTACAAGACCTGTACACTGCTCCCGAGGCTCACGGCTAAAAGATCGATTGTGTGTGAGAGTTCTTCAGGCCGTGAGAGCCATTGAGGCTTCATGGTCTGAGAGAGATGCAGCAAAAGGATAAGCCAACGCTTTCGGCTCCAATCAGGAAAGGCGACTTGGAATCGTACACCATAAAAAAGTAAAGAAGGAAAGCCTCTTAAAAGACACTATTTTTAGTCGTCGTGGTTACGATCATATTCCGATAGTTAATAGGTCTGGTCACCAATGACGTCATATCGGGCACGATAGTAATGCAATAAAGCGAAAGCCTCTCCACGGATGAGCCTCTATTTACCAATTTTATAAAAACACACACACACACATATATATATATATATATATATATATATATATATATATATATATATATATATATATATATATATATATATGTTCATTTCCTCCTGCACGTCCAGCATTGGAAGATGGGGTCGAAAACCGTTAGTTGGTATGGAAATTATCATACTGTCCATTTTTTTTTTTTTTTCCGATGGAACTTATCAACCACTAAAAAATGAGCCATGCACGGGGAACAAAGTATTAAAGTCTTTTCACGTTCGAAGAAAATTCGTAGGAGTTGGCATGATATTACGTTGAATTCACATATCTTTTGACTTTGGACCCGGGCAGTGCGATATGACATTTTTCATAAACCTGAACATGTTCAGACTATATATTTGATTTTTTTTTTCACCCATAACATCATGTAAGCAGAACATCACATGTCGTGTTCTTTAGGATATGTTTTTTTTTCTCTATCATTCTTTGTATTAATCAATTGATCTATTCACGTACTTATATACTTATTGATCTATTCATATAGTTCAATCTATTTACTTATTATTGTTTGATATATTTATACATATACATACACAGACATGCACATACACACACACACACACACACACACACATATATATATAGATGTGTATATTCTTGTAGAGAGACGAGACTAAAATGATACTACTGTTTCTGCGTTTTTTATATTTATATTTAGAATTTCTATGTCTCTTGTTAGATCACGATGTTTGGCTGGATTGTAGGGTGCTGCAACATTTCAGCCTTCATTTAAAACCATCTGCTGGCTGAGGACCACTCGTCTGTGTGGAAACAGTTTTTGTTGTGGGAGAGGAAGAGGATTATGTTGGAATATAAAATTATAGTCATATGTAAAAGGGGGATATTGTCAGTGAGCACCTTATAAGGACATGCATTGCAGCGTTTATCCCGGCTCAAAAGACATTTAGTAGAAGACTTGAACATTGAAGTTTGCATCTATATTAATCAACGAAAGAGGGGGAAATGGACGGAGACGTAGTTTTGGAGAAATGCAGAAACTTTTATTCTATTTTTCTTTTCTTTTTTCAGTGAAAGGTAAACTGACAATAAAAGATATAACATGAGAGAAAGTTAGAAATTAAGTGAATTCTAGTAGAAAAAAAAAAACGAGTTTGTGTTTGTGGATGTGGATTTCTTATTACCCGTGCAAAATGTGTATATTTCATAGTAGAATTTAATAGATTTCTGGTTCGATTGTGTGTGTGTGTGTGACGTTTACATACTAGTTTGTTTCTGTTTGACAAGTAACTATCGTGAAAAACGGAGTTCCTGATTGGCTGCTCTGCAGCCATTAGGAATCACTAGGGGAGGTCACATGCACCTTTGAGTCGGAAGAATCTGCATGTCTGAGCTGTGTGTGTTCATGGTCGGTTTTACTTCTGCTATGTAAATTATTTAAAGAAATACGAGTCAACGACGGTATCTTTCTCTGTCTATCAATGTTGTTCCTTCTTGTAGGCTGTTGGTGGGTAAGGAAAGTTTTATGTATAGTGTTGCACTGATTCTTAATGGCTCCGTGTTGTAGGTGGTAAGTTAACCATCTCGGAAGCTTTGTTCTCATCATCCCGGTGCATGAACGAGACCCACATTCCTCATTGGTACGCTTGTGTTGATAGACAACGTGGTTTTCCTGTAAGGACGATGACAGTTTGGAGGGGCGATTTCTCAGTAAAAGTTGTGACCTTTTTCGGTTTCCTCTATTTGCATCTTCAGTGCAAAAGACATAGAAAAAGAAGGAATGCAACATTATATTCATATGAGCCCTTAGAGGGATCGTGAGGATGCCATGGAATCACGAGGGGGTAATACGAAGTCACGTGAGCAAATTATGGACTCAAGTGGGGGCTCCATGGTGTCACGGACATAAGTGGC
>NC_134806.1:49228509-49248509 GCF_046742065.1 Oratosquilla oratoria
CAAGGAATGATTGAAGAAAGATTGATAAAAGAGGTGTGGAAGGCAGAGGTGTAGGGAGTAAACTTGAGGAAACGACCGAGGATGAGATGGATGGATGGGGTGAAAGGGGCTTTGAGCAAGAGGGGAATGCCTGTTGAGCAAGTAAGGGAGAAGACAGAAGATAGGGGTGAATGGAGAATGGCTGTGTATAGATGATACTGTGATGCAAGGATGAGAGGGGGCGGAGGACGGGGGGAGGAGGGGGTGGTTATGTTTGAATTATATTTTGACGTACCCCGAAGGGATTTCTCCCCGTCTTCTCTATTTTCCGCATGAGGGGACGGAAAGGGGGGTCTCCGATTAAGTGAAGTGGATTTACTGTGAACGAACATTTTTTAGAAGTTCTGCCATGGGATTCGAACCCTGGCCCGTGCGTCGATAATCACGAGGCCAAGACGCTAGCGACCATGCTACATGGGATGGTTCAAAAGGACTGTACTAGTCCCCGACCACGCTTCACGTAACATTGGAAGATCTAGTCTCATTTTCATCCAATCCCCGTATTAGGCGAGCCCTCCGACAAGTTGTGTATGTTAAAGTGAATGTACTATGTTTACTGTGAATGTACTATGCCTTGCTACATTGCTTCTGATCCAGGGCAGTGGGTAGGAGACAGGGATGATCCTTCATCCACGAGGAGCTAAGAGGAGAGGTAGGAAAGGGTGTTGATTAGGAGTGGAATGGGTGGAAGTGGGTACGTGCCTTATGGCTTGGCTACCTCCCTTATAAGGGGGAAAAAGGTTTGGTATATAGATGGAAAAAATGAAATCTAGCATAACAGTGAAGAAGGTTTTTACCTCGAAAGCAATCGTAGTGGTGACGTCACTGATGACGTCGAACGAACTCATCTGATGTTTGCTGTTGTTGCAAGGAATTAAGTCAGAACTTCATGAAATGCCGTCGCAAATGACGACGTACTTCCTGAATCCAGGACCAATGTTCCAGAACCAGAAACCTGAAGAGCAAAAATCTCAGAGGCATAATCACCCCCACCCACCCCCCATTTCCACTCCTTAGTCTGTTCTTTAAGAATTTTTGGAAAACGTATTGACGTAGTCCACAGAAGTTGAGGTCCTTGATGGTATCCTAATAAAAGATTAACCCCTTCACTACGTTGTTTTATGTATTTATTCTGGCTACGGCTGGATGGTTTTATTCCACCGAGGGAAATCTCTGTTGCAAAGACAAACTTAAAGAATCTTGTCCTGCCTATCCCCAAATGGTTTTAATCACTTCAGAGATCATTCCTGACCTGGAAAGGTTGATTGAGGGAGTTCTTAACTCTACGAAGACTAAAAGTTTCGAGCTGAACGCAATTTCATAGCGTTGATAGTCTGGTGATGACGTCAACAAAGTCATCAAAGGATGCGATTCGAAAGGGTTAATGGAAATCTTAACTCACGACCTAAAAGCCAAAGGGTCTTTTGAGCTTAATAGGATCGTCTGGCGTTAACCAAAATAAAATGAAGGATGCTATTCGAATGGGTAAATCGAAATCTTAACTCACGACCTAAAAGCCAAAGGGTCTTTTGAGCTTAATAGGATCGTCTGGCGTTAACCAAAATAAAATGAAGGATGCTATTCGAATGGGTAAATCGAAATCTTAACTCACGACCTAAAAGCCAAAGGGTCTTTTGAGCTTAATAGAATCGTCTGGCGTTAACCAAAATAAAATGATAGAAATTTCCACTTGAACTTGAAGTGTTGTTCAATATATCTTTCAACTCTCTAGTATGAAAAATAAACAAATATATAAATAAATAAAATAGTAATGAAAAAAGACAAAATAGAATGAAATTGAATGAAACTGAACAAAATAAAATAAAATAAGATTAGACAAAACAAAGAAACTTAATGAAATCGTCTGGTTTCAGCCTTAAATGAAACAATGAACCTGTCTACATTAACCCTTATCACACCAGGTGCTATTTATTATTATCATTATTATTATTATTATATATATATATATATATACATGTATATATACATGCATATATGTTTATATATATATATATATATATATATATATATATATATATATACGTGGAGTTAAAAACGACAGCATTGTTGTAGTTGTTTAGTTTTTTTCGTATTCTCGATTTTCCTGATTAGAGATTTTCCATTAACCGGGTGGATTGAAACTAGGTCTCTATATTCTTCCATTTGTTCTATTTGAAATCGACGTTTCGTCTTGAAAAAGAACTTATCAAGCTATAGCTCCACGTGTAATACTGAGAACCTGCTCCCCTCCTTTACTAATATATATATATATATATATTACACACACACATACATATATATATATATATATATATATATATATATATATTATATATATATATATATTTGTGTTGTCAGGCTATTTCATCATCTTTTATACTAGCACTTGTTCTCTTACTCTAGCTGCCCTACGGTGGACAAAAAATATGTGCTACTTGTGATAAGACTTCAACGTTATCACCACGTGTACGAGTATTTACACTCAGTCAGATTCGACCGATGCCTTATCCAAACCACACACACACACACACACACACACAATACAACACACACGAACACGCACACACACATACACGCACTCACTCACGCACACGCACACTACACGACTCGATGGCTTAGTGGTAGCGTTCGCGGCCGCCGCTACGAAGGTCCGGTCTGGAAACCCGCCCAGGGCTGAAGTAATTTCAGTATCGGTGCGCTGTGAGTCGTTACTCCAACTCTCGTGAGCGGGGAGTTGGGTGTGTGTGCGCGTAAGGCTACATCATTACCCATAGATCGGTCAAATATGAGCTCTGAGCTCTCATCCGGGAGGATAATATTTGTCGATCACGACTCCAACACGTAATCCAAGACAATGGTGAATCGCAAAAACGCACACATGCACACACACACACACACACACACACACACACACACACACACACACACCCACACGCACACACACAGAGAGAGACCCTCTTGTATAGACACACACACACACACACACACACACACACACACACACACACACACACACACACATACACACACACGCGCGCGCGCGCGCGATGGTCAGAGTTCCCGGCTGCCACTACGGAGGTCCGGGATCGAATCCCGCCAAAGGCTGAAATAGTTTCAGTACTGCTGCGCTGCGGGGTGTTAATCCAACTCTCGTGGGCAGCGAGTTGGGTGGGTGTGTGCATGTAAGATCACAGCAATACCCATAGATCGATCATATATGAGCTCTGAGCTCTCTTTCAGGAGGGAAATAGCTGTCGATCACGGGTCCGTCACGTGACTCAAGACCGTGGTGAATCACACACACACACGCACACACACACACACACACACACACACACACACACACACACACACACACACATCCACGCACGCACACACACGTACACATACACAAACACACATATGTACACGCACGCACGTACGCACACACGCATACGTATGCACGTACACTTACACACACGCACACATATATGAGATCTGAGCTCTTGTCCGGGATGGAAATGGCTGTCGATCATGAGTTCGACACGTGATCCAAGACCATGGTAAATCACACAAACATGCACACACACACACACACACACACACACACACACACACACACACACACACACACACACACACGCACACACACAGATAGACACCCACACAAACACACACACACACACACACACACACACACACACACACATACACACACACGCGCGCGCGCGCGCGATGGTCAGAGTTCCCGGCTGCCACTACGGAGGTCCGGGATCGAATCCCGCCAAAGGCTGAAATAGTTTCAGTACTGCTGCGCTGCGGGGTGTTAATCCAACTCTCGTGGGCAGCGAGTTGGGTGGATGTGTGCATGTAAGGTCACAGCATTACCCACAGATCGGTCATATACGAGCTCTGAGCTCTCTTCCAGGAGGGAAATATCTGCCGATCACGAGTCTGACACGTGATCCAAGGCCATGGCGAATCACGCACGCACACACACACACACACACACACACACACACACACATACACGCACGCACACACACACACATACACGTACACACACATGCATACACGCACGCACGCACGCACACAGGCATACGTATGCACGTACACTTACACACACGCACACATATATGAGATCTGAGCTCTTGTCCGGGAGGGAAATGGCTGTCGATCATGAGTTCAACACGTGATCCAAGACCATGGTAAATCACACAAACGCACACAAGCACACACACACACACACACACACACACACACACACACACACACACACACACACGCACACACACAGATAGACACCCACACACACACACACACACACACACACACACACACACACACATACACACACACGCGCGCGCGCGCGCGATGGTCAGAGTTCCCGGCTGCCACTACGGAGGTCCGGGATCGAATCCCGCCAAAGGCTGAAATAGTTTCAGTACTGCTGCGCTGCGGGGTGTTAATCCAACTCTCGTGGGCAGCGAGTTGGGTGGGTGTGTGCATGTAAGATCACAGCAATACCCATAGATCGATCATATATGAGCTCTGAGCTCTCTTTCAGGAGGGAAATAGCTGTCGATCACGGGTCCGTCACGTGATCCAAGGCCATGGTGAATCACACACACACACACACACACACACACACACACACACACACACACACACACACACACACACATCCACGCACGCACACACACACACATACACAAACACACATACATACACGCACGCACGTACGCACACACGCATACGTATGCACGTACACTTACACACACGCACACATATATGAGATCTGAGCTCTTGTCCGGGAGGGAGCTATGGATCATGAGTTCAGTATGTGTTCCAAGACCATGGTAAATCACACAAACACACACACGCACACACACACACACACACACACACACACACACACACACACACACACACACACACACACACACACACACACGCACACACACAGATAGACACCCACACAAACACACACACACACACACACACACACACACACATACACACACACGCGCGCGCGCGCGATTCGATGGTCAGAGTTCCCGGCCTCCACTACGGCGGTCCGGGGTCGAATCCCGCCCAAGGCTGAAATAATTTCAGTATCGCTGTGCTGCGGGTCGTTACACCAACTCTCGTGGGCTGGGAGTTGGGGTGTGTGTGTGGGCGTGTAAGATCACAGCATTACCCATAGATCGGTCATATACGAGCTCTGAGCTCTCTTTCGGGAGGGAAATAGCTGTCGATCACGGGTCCGACACATGGTCCAAGACCATGGTGAATTACACACACACACACACACACACACACACACGCACACACACACACACACATACACGCACGCACACACACACACATACACGTACACACACATGCATACACGCACGCACGCACGCACACAGGCATACGTATGCACGTACACTTACACACACGCACACATATATGAGATCTGAGCTCTTGTCCGGGAGGGAAATGGCTGTCGATCATGAGTTCAACACGTGATCCAAGACCATGGTAAATCACACAAACACACACACGCACGCACACACACACCCACTCACACACACACACACACACACACACACACACACGCACACACACAGATAGACACCCACACAAACACACACACACACACACACACACACACACACACACACACACACACACACACACACACACACACACGCGCGCGCGCGCGCGATGGTTAGAGTTCCCGGCTGCCACTACGGAGGTCCGGGATCGAATCCCGCCAAAGGCTGAAATAGTTTCAGTACTGCTGCGCTGCGGGGTGTTACTCCAACTCTCGTGGGTGGGGAGTTGGGGGTGCGTGTGCGTGTAAGGAAACAGCAATACCCATAGATCGATCATATATGAGCTCTGAGCTCTCTTTCAGGAGAGAAATAGCTGTCGATCACGATTCCAACACGTAATCCAAGACCATGGTGGATTATACACACATACACACACAACCACACACACACACACACACACACACACACACACACACACACACACACACACACACACACACACACACATACACAAACACACATACACACACGCACGCACGCACGCACACACGCATACGTATGCACGTACACTTACACACACGCACACATATATGTAGCTCTGAACTGTTTTCCGGGAGGAAAATGGCTGTTGATCACGAGTTCAACACGTGATCCAAGATCATGGTGAATCACACAAACACACATACACATACACACGACTCAAGGCGCAGTTGCTAGATTTCCCGGCTGCCACTACGGCGGTCCGAGTTCGAATCCCGCCTAGGGCTGAAATAATTTCAGTATCACTGCGCTACGGGTCGTTACTCCAACTCTCGTGGGCAGGGAGTTGGGTGTGTGTACTTGTGTGTAAGGTCACAGCATTACCCATAAGTCGGTCATATATGACCTCTGAGCTCTCTTCTGGGAAGGAAATAGCTGTCGATCACGAGTTCAACGCATGATCGTAGACCATGGTGAATCACGCACACACACACACACACACACACACACACACACACACACACACACACACACACACACACACACACACACTCACAAATATCAAACAAGCGAACATGCAACTAAAGCCAAGCAAATACATATCTATACCACAAACACACTACACTCAAACCTATAGAGATGACCATACCTGTATGGCAGAAGAGAACATATCTTTAGTTCTAAAGTTCCCCGCCGGGGATGTCCACAACAAAAATATTCAAATGTCTTCAGGCGTTCATTCGAGCTGATGTTGATCATAATGATCATTATTTCCTCGAGTTTCATTGGCTGAAAATCCAATACCTACAGCGACTAGCAAAACGTTCCCGTGCCCTCCTGTTGATCTTTCTCGGAAGAACTGTTGGACTTTAGTCTTTGCTTAGTGTGGGATCATTTACTGTGTATACAAAAGTGTATGTAAAAGCTTACAGTAAAACGAGGGGAGCAGTCGTCATTTGTCGGTTCTAAAATGTGGGGAGAATACATCTGAGATTGATAAAGATATCTAGACTCCAGTCCTGAACCGTGTTCCAGCCCTTCGAGGCTGCACTTCTAAATAGTGGTAGGAGTGATGTCGAGCTCTGAAAGCTGACAACAGAGAGATTATTTTCTCTAAGTTCGTTTGGCAGGACTGTTACTTGCGGGTAATCCGTCGTTTGTCCCTTCAAGGTGATTGAATACGTAAACCTAATGCACGTACAATCAATCAATCAATCAATCAATCAGTAAATAAATGAATAAATAAATAAATAAATAGATAAATGAATAAATAAATAAATGAATAAATAAATAAAAAATAAATGAATACATAAATACATAAATAAATAGATAAATAAATAAATAAAATAAATCGATAAAATAAATAAATAAACAAATCAAATCAAATCAATAATAAAATAAAATAAACAAATCAAATAAATAAATAAATAAAATAAAATAAAATAAAAGATATCCGACACCTCTCTACCAGATGCACACTAACTTTTACACGAAAGCCCTCAGTGTATTTCTCCAGACAACCCTAAGCTTTACTGCGTCAAATCAGGCCATGTCTGTGTGGCAAAGGGACTCAAATTTGGCTCGCCTAGTGTTTCCTCAATCCCCCCCCCCCACCAAGAAGGTAGGGGGGGGGGAGTGTCTGTCCACAGTAGTATTACATAATGAAACTCTGGCTGCCACCATATTATTTGATTAATTTCTTTGGCATCCTTCGTTAGCATACGGGTTACATAATATTTCGATTAACCTTTCCTTGTCAGGTAATATTTTACCTCTTACACTGGTTCCCGTCCAGGAAGCTACCTTATCTCTGTGGCGCTCAGACCGCGGTATTGAAGGGGTTAGACAAGGCGGGGCAAGGCTGTGACGTAGGAGGAAAGCGTGTGTGACAGGTAATGCCAGGAGTGATGGGAGAGGAGGGGGAGAAGAGGAGAGGGAAGATAGGGAAGAGGGCTGGAGGCTGAGGGACGAGTGGCTTCAGGGCGGGGCGGTGGCGGTGGCGGCGGCGGTGGCGGTGGCGGCGGCGGCGGCGGCGGCGGCCTGAACTGTGACTGGTATGACGTCACTGTGGCTCCGATGTGTTCACTCGCTCGTGCCCCGGCTATTCGATCAATAGCTGCCCTTCTTGTGGTCGGCATGGCGGCCACGAGGTGCGCTAATAATATCACGGAAATAATACTTCTTCGGAGACTATTTGGCGATACAAATCAACGTGGTTGTGAAACTGGGGGAATATGTTTTTGGGGAAGAAAGTGTCAGCCGGAGTGACAGATGCTTCCAGTGGTGGTCCCTTCCGTCGTTTGTTGCAGCATCAGAAACTGATAATGTCGGCCACACCGCATCCGTTCAAAGTTTACTATGCGATGCTAGAACCCGTGATGGAAGGGACTGTTGGAAAAGGTGTTGGCTGGAATACCTGGCTAAAGAAACTCTCCTTCTCGGAGATCGCTTCCGTCCCACGCAAGCAGCGGAGAAAGAACCTGTTGAACTCAAAAGCAACGTTCTTGTGAGCATCACGTTCCTTTGGAAAGGTTCCATTCTTTGCTGGGTTGTGACGGAATGCAATCAGGAGAATGTTGTTGCCAGCGCACTGGCGAGGCTGCGCTGATTGAGTTAGTTATGCAAATACAAAATAATGATAAGTGTCTGGTGCTTCAGTGACGAAATAATAGTTTTTTGGTCATTCCTGCATGACTGAAGCAGTAGAGTTCCTTCAAGTCCACGAAAGGACTGATATGTTGTGGTAGTTTTCATGAGACAACCACACTGGCAATGCAGAACTAAACCAACATTGTTCTACCGGCTCAAAAAAAAAAAATAAATAAATAAATAAATAAATAAATAAATAAATAAATAACAAAGTAGAAATTACGGCCTCTCAATCTGTCGCCCAGTCTTTATTGCAGGAAGTCCGCCACCCAAAGGTACGTAGCAACATCCCCTGTGTGGTCGGCTCACAGACCACGTATATGTATTTTGTATTGCTGTCTGTGCTGTATTATTGTTGGGCACAGTAATATTACGCGTTCTGTATTCCCTGTAAGGGCAATACATGTAGAACATGTAACATGTGCTTCTAGGTCGATTCTGATATGATTCTTCCTCATTGATGGGTGATGATCCAATCGGAGGCAGGTTGATACTACTACAGACTACAAAAAAAAAAAAAAAAGCCAGTCTGCGCACGCCTCGTATCTACACAACTAGAACAACAGATGCAGTCTTATGACAACAAATCAGTGTCATATTAGAAAGACATCGTTAATGTATTGCCAAAATACATCTGGACACCAAAATTTGTCTACAGACTTAAAGTATTCTTACAGCATTTGATGATAGCACTACGGGGCTTTCCATTAACGGTTCTATTTGTTGCTAGTTCAGCCTTAATGGTCAATTGTATGACCTTACGACCTGATTTTTCTTTGGGGACCAGTGTAACTTTCCTCAGAGAATCACTGCGGTTTAATCCTGCTCCGCAAGGATGTGTTGATATGGATGTGTCTCTAAATGAAGTCTGAAACAAGTGTAATTATTTCGACCGCAGGTACTAATACACAAATGCAACACTGTTTTGCAGCACCTCCAATGTTCACCATTACAGAATTGGGAAACCCCTTTAGAATCTAACTGTACAGCTTGTGTTGCTCTCTTGTCTTGACACTATAACTGGTTACAATTATTGCCTATATCTACAGTCATTAAATAGATGTGAAATAAGTATAAATGTAAAAATTGCATCAATTCACCAACACTAGTGGCGCGTCGAGCTTCATACCCCCCTTAAGGAGTTTGTTATTAACTACCGCTAGAAGATTTTGTTCAGCCTACAGGAACACCCCGAGCGATGAATAATCAGTGTTGTAGGAGCTTTTGCACGTGGAAAATGCATGTGTCACATCACAGTACCATATCTCATCTCCACGACTTTGACGCAACATTAACTCGATCCTGAGCATCGTCCTTTTATACTTTCGATCCGGAGTTCAAGAGAACCATCTCGCGACGCGTCTTGAAGAGACAAAGACCCTTGCCCTCTTAACGGTCATTAATGATTGTCATTTGTCCTGGCTATCCAACCACATAGGATAAAACTGACGGCTTTGGTACCTGTTAAATGCATCATGGTGTAAGCACTTGACATAATAGGACCAGTGGAAAGCAGAGAGTACAATTAATGTCGCACGTGAAGGAGAAGAAAACGAGTCCAATGGATTGGGGAGGGTGGAGGGGGAAAGGAAAAGGAGAAAGAAGATAAAGAGAGAGCAAGAGTGACAAGGAGCGGCGAGGGAACAGAAGGTCAGAGGGAAGCGTGTTAGGGGCGGCTGATTCCATAGTCAGAAGGGAAATGAAGGACAGATTTTTCATGAGGATCGGGGAACAGAGGATCCGGTGTGGCAGAGAGAAGAGAAAGAGGATTCGAAGGGAGGAGGGGACGGAGTGGGGCAAGATGGTCTTAATGAGGGGGAGAGATATAGATCTGAGGAATGAGGAGGGAAAGTAAGAACAAAGGGTATATGCTGAGGAGGGATAAGTGACATATTGTAATTGTCCAGATAGGGTTAAAAGCATGAATTTTAGCAGGATATGATCCTTATGAAGATTTTCATATATGAGGCCTTCTCGAAACCTGCTCAGGAAGCACATGGCGGCCATTTTTCAAAATGGCCGGCAGTAAACACTAAAATATATAAATCTGGACATTATCTTCAATATTACATGGTTCAAGTGGCTTAAAGCTTTCATATCTATAAATCGCTTAGTGTAGTAATGAAATGTATCTAAAAGATTTGCTCAGTAACACAGGTGGATATAGATAGCTATTCTCAACGGAGGGCAAAGAAGACAGGGGTGCAATAGGAAGTTTGATTTTATCAGCTATATCCAGACTTTACCCCATTAATTTGCCACTTGGGGGCGCCAGCAAAACTCCTGGGGGAGGGCATGGCATTAATGCCCCACCCCCAAACTCGCCTTTGCAGTAACGCATATATATTATTTAAATCAAGATGATTTATTCAACCTTGCATCCAACACATACTAGTGTCACTTGTTAGACAGCACAATCACCCCCACACCGACAGAAAGCAGTACACCTCAAGGCTGCCTTGTTACATTTGAAGTTACCTCTGTAGCCTTTTTAAATATACAATATAGTAGCTCTCGAGAGGAAACACTGGCTTCAGGAAGGGTAGTCCACAGTGGTTTCCATTCTGGTGGATCTATCTCCAGGAGATGGTAGGCAGGAATGGCATTAACAAAGGATTACAAAGGATTACAAAGGCGGAGCGTGCCGACAGGAGATCTTTTGGTCCATATCTAGGTCGGATGCGAAAAAAAAAAAATAATAATAATGAATAAATAAAAACTATAATAATGTAAATAAATAAAATACAGAAATGCATAGGTATGGTTAAATAATAAACAAATAGGTAGATAGAAAATAATAATAAATTTACATATAACTAATCATAAATAATAAATGAGAATCAAACAGACAAATGATAACAAAACAAAAACAAATAATATAAAATAAATGATAATCATTACAGCATCTTGCTTAGGTGTTTATCTAAATGATTCTTAAAGCTTCGAACTGAACTACATTGCACTGCCTCTGCAGGAAGTTTATTCCATTCATTAACTACACGGTTGGCGACGTTGTTTCTACCCACTTCCAAATTGAATCTATTTCCGGACAGTTTGAGACCATTGTCTCTTGTTTGATTCTCATTCAGTGTAAAAATTTTGTCACTTTTGATGTTGTCAATTCCCTTTAGAATTTTAAAGACCTGTATCAAGTCACCTCTGAGTCTACGCTTTTTTAGGGAAAACAGATTCATAAGTTTTAGTCGATTCCTGTATGATTTATTTTTGATATTTGGAATAAGTTTTGTGGCCCCAGATGGCTTGAGCATACTGACTAGCGCATTAGCATCTAGGATGATCACGTCAGAATCCGGGGTGTCAGTACGACACTCAACACTGCTAGTGAGGAAGTCACGAAAATCTGACTTCTTGCCCTGACGTGATTTGCCATCTTGAGACAGTGAAGGTGGAGACTGATCGAACAGCTGGAGCTTGTTCTTTTTGATCTGGTCATCAAGAGGCTTGCGGTCATTTACTAGGTGCTCCTCAACAAAACCTTGATCCTGCTGCATTGATCCCATGATCATTTACGTTTCCCATTATTACGGAGCAGCGTTTCTCAGCCTTAGGGTTCCCCGGAACCCAAAGGTTCCCCAAAAGGTCCCTAAGGGTTCCCCAAAAGGTCCCGACGGGTTCCCCAAAAGGTCCCTAGGGGTTCCCCAAAAGGTCCCGAAGGGTTCCCCAAAAGGTCCCTAAGGGTTCCCCAAAAGGTCCCTAAGGGTTCCCCAAAAGGTCCCGAAGGGTTCCCCAAAAGGTCCCTAAGGGTTCCCCAAAAGGTCCCTAAGGGTTCCGCAAAAGGTCCCTAAGGGTTCCCCAAAAGGTCCCTAAAGGTTCCGCGAGAACAAGTGAGATAAGCTAATGCACTTTTGATTTTTTATCCAATTTCATATACGTAATATCATTAAACACGCACATATTCTTGGTTATTGTAGTAATGTAATATAGACATCATCCTATCTAACCTATTATTACGATGAAAATAGAATGAGAAAGATAAGATATATATGTTTTTTGTTTTTTTTTTGCGCCGGGGTTCCTTGAGACAAGCAATTTATTTTAAAGGTTCCGCAAGGGTTTTAAAAAAGGTTGAGAAACGCTGGTATAGAGGATCCCCTTTGCGTCTCCCAATTACTATTCTCTTAAAAAAAAAAAAAAAAATCATCACACTTCTACAACGAATCGCAGATGGAAATCCGTTGGGAGAAGTAAGTTTCATTTAATTGATATAGGAGCCGAACATCGAGCCTGCTGACGCTAACAAGTCGATACAGATGGGTTTCAACATTCGATTTGGATACTTGGAGGAAATCTACGGTCACCCTGCTCGATTAATTCATTCGCTTCGTTGCTCTTGATCTTGGTTGACCGGTCAGAGCCAGGTGCAAATTTAATAAGAAAAAGGTCAGATAAAAATCTTTAAAACCACTTCTGACACACAACGAAGGTACGCATTTAATATGATACGCTCCGTCGTATTCTAACGTCCTTATTCTGTTAGAAATTGTGTTGCCTATAACTGTTCTTTTTCTATTTCATTATTATTATTATTTTTCTTTTTCACAATTTTTTTAGTTCGTTGTTACAGACGTAATTCCTGATGTCCCCTTGAGGACTAAACGCCCCTTGTAAAAAAAATTATTTTAAATATATTGGACAAACTGGTAAAGATTTAAATCTGAGGATAAACCAGCATGAATATAGCATCAGCAGAAGTTGTCAATGATAGATTATAGCCTGACCATCTGTGTTGAGCAATTCCCAATGGACCTATACATGTTCCCTTTATTCACTTTCTGTATGTATGTAGTGCCCTTGTTTCTCTATATATATTGTGAATCATGTGCTTATTGTGATTTTATTGCATGTATATATGTATATATATACATATATATATATGTATATATATATATACTGTATATATATGTATACACATATATATATATATATATATATATATAATACATATATACATATATATGTATATACATATATATATGTACATATATATATATATATTTATATATTTACATATACATAAATATATATATATATATACATATATATATATGTATATATATATAGATAGATAGATAGATATATACACTATGTTAAACACGACAGCATTTTGGCACTGATTAATCTTATTACTGAGATTTTATAATCACCAGTAATCAGATCAAATTTTAGGTCACCATTAACAGCATTCACGGCATTAATCAGGGAATTAACCTTAGATTTAAGATGACAAGTAGGGTTCTGGGTGATTGGCTTGAACTTAGAACGATCCTGCAAACTATCGGAACATTTAGAAAAATAGGCATCACGGTGAAGTATGACATAAGGCAATCCTTTATCAACTCTGTGGAAGACGATGTTTTCGTTATATTACGGAGTTGCTGGGCGGCTTCGCAGGGTGACCTAAAATTTGATCTGATTACTGGTGATTATAAAATCAAAATGCTGTCGTGTTTAACACAGTGTTCATTAGTGAGAAGCTGCGTCCGAAATATACAATATATATATATATGTGTGTGTGTGTGTGTGTGTGTGTGTGTGTGTGTGTGTGTGTGTGTGTGTGTGTGTGTGTGTGTGTGTGTGTGTGTGGAAAAGGTGGAAAATGAGAGTCACGGGTCTCGTTCCGAGTTTATTCCTGACCGATTTCGCTTGTAGTGTGTGTGTGTGTATGTGTGTGTGTGTGTGTGTGTGTGTGTGTGTGTGTGTGTGTGTGTGTGTGTGTGTGTGTGTGTGTGTGTCCGTGCGGGTACGAGTATATGTACACACACACACATATATATATGCATATATGTGCATATATATATATATATATTATATATATACATATATATATATATTTGCTGAATATTTAGCTCTGTCAAGGGATCTGAACCCTGACCTGTGCCGACATAATCACGAAGCCAAGACGCTAGCGACTGAGCCATGAACGATGCTACAAAAGGACTACTAGAGTCCCCAAGCATACTCTTCATAGCTACAGCAGACGTAGTCTTATTTGAATTGAATTCTCCCATTTAGGCAAGCCCTCCGACAAGTTGTGTATCTTTAGGACAAACTGAACTTTTAGAAGCTCTGCCAAGGGATTCGAACCCTGACCTGTGCCGACATAATAATGATGCGTTGTTAGATTTCGAACTGTCGTGACAATGTCGGTATTCTCCGATGAAAACCGTTGTAACATTTCTTCAAACAATGACAGAAAGGTAAGAAAACAGGATCATTACCTGTTTGTTGTATTTTATTTATCTTTTATATTTCATTTTATTTTATTTCTTTTTTGAGTTAATCAATTTTATAGTGGCAGGTGTTGTAGTGACAGCCTCGATGAAATACGCACTTGGAACAAAAAAGAATAGATAAATCATGAAAAGCTGTAATTTAATAAGATATTAGAATTACTAGTTCTTCAGCAGTGGTAAAAAAGTCTATGCAAGTCTATGCATTACGCAACTCATGCTTGTAAAGAAAATAACTTTATCTTCATCGCAAAGAAAACAAAAAATGTGTGTTTCCAATAAACTCACCAGCAGTACTGACGAAGAGAATATATACCAGGTTAAGTTAAAGATTATTTACAACACAAGAAGGAGTTCAACTTCATCCATATGAAAAAGGAAACCATATCTCTTTTTCTACCTTGTCCGTTTGAATTTACAACAAAGAAAGCTCCAACTTAAAATGGAGCATATTTGTAATACGGATCAGATTCATGTTTCATAAGAAGATGCATTCCATTCTCATAGCAAAGAAATCAAATCTGGTTTTCTGCCTCGTTCCTACAAGCTTACTGCAGAACCTCCAATCCAGAGCATAACAGATTTACAAAACACAATGTAATCCTGATTCATAAATCTAACTTATTCGCACAGCCAGGAAAATTAATTGTCTTTTTATTTCAACCTTGCGACCTTGCCACAGCAGAAATTGCTTAAAACAGAGGACACATGCAACGCATAAAAACTTGTGCTGTATAAACAGCTGACCTTCAATATGAGATCCAAGAAAACCAAAGCTATCTTTCTATCCCATCTTTGCGAGCCAGGAACCTGGAATCCAGACTAACGTATACTCCAGTCACAGAGTAAAACACAGCTTCGTCATCATGACCATCATATATAAGATGCCTTTCTACCTCATCCCTGCGAGATTCCTTTCCCGGAAGCTCCGACCTAAAGCGAAACCCTAAAAACTACTTCAACCCTAATAAGCTCGAAGTACCACCGTCGCTATTCCCTCCTGAGGGCAGAGTCCTTAACGAGCTCTTATAGCTTCCCCAGGCTTCAGACTTGGAGTTTCGTTGCTGTAACATGAGACGCGAACGTCGGCACCAAAGGGGAGCTCTGGGACACCTATACGGAATACATATCTCCTAGTCAGGTAATAGGGGAGGCAACGAACTGCGTTACTTACCTCTAACCTTTTTTCTTCCAAGAAGGCGCCACAGAGATGAATAGAATAGTCTGGTAATAACCATAAAAAGGAAAATCACGACCAGGTATAGAAACGTTGAAACGTTAATCGATACAAGCCATAACCCATTTGTTCCAATGGTGACTCCACAGCAAACAGAATATATATATATATACATATATATATATATATATATATATATATATATATATAAATATATATATATATTATTGTATCCAGGAGGAATATTTTCTTGTTGATAGACGAGATTAAATAATATTTCTATTTCTGCATTGTTTATCTTTTTGTTGAGAACTTCTATTTCTCTCGCTAGTTTACGGTGTTGGACTGTTAGTTTGTTGAGTAGCTGCCTGTATGTGGTTGCAACGTTTCGGTCTTCTCTGGAGACCATCTTCAGGCTAATTTTTTGGGTGTATGTGTGCAACGTTTATGTATTATTTTGTTTCTGTTTGCTTGGATGGTGTCGTGTAAACAATTAGCCTGTAGATGATCTCCAGAGAAGACTGAAACGTTGCAACCACAGACTGGCTGTCCTCTGAAAACTGTCAGCAGTCCGGCTCAGGGTGGCGTTGTCGTCGGCACACCACATTTCGCGGACTGAGATGGTGGATGCCATAGTCTTTGCGTGAAGTCAAACGAGATTGAAAAGCCCGCCGTCCATACAATATCGCACGTTAATGGAAGAGATACCCAGTGGGTTATCATTGAACGTAGCTGTATTGTGCAGCGAAAAACTAGTCGGAGCTAAAACGCACCCTTCTTTGACACCACCACTGATGGGAAACGGGTTTGAAAGGGCGTTTTCGTGGTATACTTTGCCAACCACGCCTTTATGAAGGAAGCGGGCATCAGAATCTGTCTGATTCAGAGCCCTTATCTCTTCGCCGGCTGATCGCGGGAGAGGAATTGGGGAACCTTTCTTGTCATCCGGCTCGCACCCAAGCCCTGGCCTCTTCGCTGACGCTGGCGATCAGGTTTACGCTTCTTACATTTACACACAATTCCCAAGTCACGTAATTCTCTGCTTTCAGAGTTGTGCTTGGAAGGAGAAAGATGAAACAGCACCCGCCCGCCTACCCACCCACCCATCCTTGCACCACCATTGGATCCACGCTCCTGACTTCGCTTCGGACATCGCTCGCTCATCGCTCAAGCCCAACCTGGGGCTAAACAGGGACGCTCATGCCTAAACCTGGGGCTAATCAGGAACGCGCTCTCTACACGCGGGTAGTGAACTCTACTCACTTCCCGTAAGATACATACACACATCTCTCACGAACATAACCGTAGGATTTCTAGGAAATCAGAAGCTGAAGCAAATGTGTGTGTGCTCCGAACGTATGGAGTGAGAAGCTCGTTTAGTTTCTTTGCTATGGGGTATGTGTCGGTAGGTATTTGTGAAGTAATGGGCCTTATGGTGTTGCTTTGTTTGTGTGTTTTAATGCTGGCGAAAGCATAGCCTGGTGTGAGCTTCGGGAATTTTGGACTTCCGGTTTTTGCCTAAAATTCCAGAAGCTCACAGGGGAATACACGCCGGGCTATGCTTTCGGCAACATTAAGACACACAAACAAGGCAACCCCATAGGCCCCATCATTTCACGAATACCTACCTGTAATGATAATTGACTTGATGTCTAGCTCATACTCTGAGACAGAGATTGTTGCAAAGTATAAAGTAGGCATATCTAGCTTCTTTCCTGATAATTCAGGTGTGAGGCAAAGGTGTCCTCACCCCCAAAATATTTCGACACCTGCATGGACTAGATATTGGACAGAGTTGTCGGTCAGTATCGTTGCGGACCATTTGTAAGCTACACCAAGGTCCCTCATCTTGTCTTTAGTGATTATACTGTCGCTCTCTGTTCTCGGGGAGCCAGGTCAAACGACTAACAAGCTGTTGGAGCTAGATCAATGACTGTCGTGGATGTGAGACGAGGGGAAAATTAAATGTTCCACATTGGTACACAAAATAAGTAAACGAATGAATAACATGAAAAAAATAGTTTGATTAATTCATATAAAAAATAGTAGCAATTTTTTTTTTCAAATATAATGGATCAATTGTAGAATCTCCCAACCACCACCACCCTCACCCCCGTTCGCTCGCTGATAAGGAGGGAGTGCAGGGTGCTCCGCCGTCGCTTTGCGCCGTCACTCAGGTCATGGTAACGTTTGTTTATTACCTAACCTAACCTAACGGTTTAGAAGCATTAATGGTTAGGTTAGGTTAGGTTAGGTTAGGTTAGGTTAGGCTAAGTTAGGTGAAGGTTAGTTTAAGTTAGGTTAGGTTAGGTTAGGCTAGGTTATATAAAAAAAATACCATGATCTGAGCGACGGCGTGTGCCTGAGTGACGGTGCAGAGCGGCGCGCGGCGGAGCTCCCCGGACCCCCCACCGATCAACAAGTGCGCGGGAGGTTTGGTTCTACAATTGATCCAACATAATACTGAACTTATGAAAAACGGAGGGGAGAAAACAAAGCTGAATATAATCGTTTGACTTTCGCCAGATTAAAACTAATACCTCTCGAATAAAACAGCTCTTATGTTCCTCAGAGCGCAATGTGCGCGAAATATTATCATACTGAAGTTGTTAAATAAAACATCATCGCAACACCGTGTCTTCCGTCCAACTAAATAAAATAATTTGACGTTATACAGAAACAAATATATAAAGGACACAACGAGAGAGAAAAGGGACCCCCCCCCCTATTCTCTGAGGAAGTTTCCTATGCCTTCCTTCACATATTCTATTTTGCTCAATGGGTACAGCTTCCTTCGTGTGAAACGAGGACATCAATCACGGTTTATAAGTGAATGGGATCTCTTGACAGTTGGTAACACTGGCTATGACCTTTAAATACATATCTATCATCTGTGTCACGTGATCTGCTACTCTGAGCAGTGAATTTGTTGTAAACAGTGGTACCAACTATGAAGAACTTTCACACACACACACACACACACACACACACACACACACACACACACACACACACACACACACACACACACACACAATGGGTTAAGGAAAATACTAGATATAGAAACAATGAGGAACCGTCGAAACTAGACTTAATATTAACTTCTGAATCAGATATTGTGAACAAAATGGAGTATAAAACACCAATTGGAAAGAGTGACCATATACTAATAGAGTTTGAATTAAAAGAATAAAACGATGTAAGAAGGAATGAAAAACATAGAGAAGGAAGATTAATGTACAACAAAACGGATTTCGTAAAACTTAGAATTTTTTCCCAAAACAAAAACTGGGATAAATTCTACAAAGAGAAAACAAAGATGGAAGACAAATGGAACATATTCAAAGAAAAGTTCAAGGAAGGAATTGATAAATATGTACCAAAGAAGAAGCAAAGAGATTTATATAAAGTGCTGGTATAACAAAAGGTGGAGTGAGGCTAAAGATAAAAGAAACAAAGCCTGCAAAAGATTGAAAAAAGAACAAAAAGATTCAAATGGCAAACATATAAAAGACTTAGGAACGAATATGTGAATATACGCAGGAAAGAAAAAAGAAACTATGAAAAAGATATTATAGACAAATGTAAGGATCAACCTAAACTCTTTTACAGATATGTAAATGATAAATTAAAAGACAAACACGAAATTGTAAAACTGCGTGAAGGAGATAAAGAATATATAGATGACACAGAAATGGCAGAAGTTATGATCAGACATTTCAGGTCTGTGCTTACAATTGAGAGCTCACAAATTTGGGAAGATGGACAACGAGAAAGATGCCCTAAAATGAAAGAAAGGTAACAAAGAAAGAAATAAGAAACCAAATAAAAAACCTAGATGTTAGGAAATCGCATGGACCGGATGGAATTGCAAATTGGATA
>NC_134806.1:49253509-49273509 GCF_046742065.1 Oratosquilla oratoria
AACCTGATGGTCCCGCTTTCGCCGCCTTTGCAAGCCGACGCCCACTTCCAGTCGTTCCTGTCGTGGCGTCGTGTCTGGGCCGACTACGCCGCTATGACCGGCATTAATGGGATGCCGCACGACATACAGCTTAATGTATATAGCTTAGATCGTGCTCGTCCTTCAGCGTACAGATTTTGCAGAATTCTCTGGCTATTCCTCACGATACCCCGCTCTCGACTGACGAGGTTCTCGACCGGCTGCAATCCCACCTCCGAGACGCTAGAGTCGAAGCCCTCTGCCGCTGCGACATGTTCCGATGCATATGGGCGCAGAGCGAGTCCTTCGATGACTTCTACGGTCGCGTCAAGAACAAGGCCCAGGAGGTAGACCTGTGCACCGGAACGAGGAACTCGTACAGCGCATCAGCTTCCTCCCCGCAAACACGTCACTGCAGGAAGTAGTGACCAACTGCTGCTGTCAGCGAGGGGAACAGTCTCGGAACGCCAAGACGATCTGCGTATGCGCCGTTTCGGCATATAAAAGTGCTCAACGCCAGGCACACGCACCCCCACCTCAGTAGCCTCCCGCACCCTTCTCGCGACCCAGCGACCCCTGCCAATCCTGCGGCCGCCGGCACGACCCCGGGAAATGCCGGTCGGCTAACACCACCTGTCACAGCTGTGGAACCAAGGGACACCGCCGCCCTCGTACCCCTAAGTGCCCTGCTAGGGACGTCTGGTGCCGCTCCTGCGACAAAAAAGGGTCACTGGGAGGTATTGCAAGTCGACCAGGGATCGGGGCGAGAGTCACCGCAGGTCGCCAAGTCCCGGCGCCACCGGACCTCCCTTGGGAAGGCCGACACCTACCGCCAGGTGTCCGGATGTCTTAGTCGCTCTCCACCGCCTGTCAGCCTCCACGTCCGGTTTGGGAAAGTGTACTCGAACTTGCTTATACTGGCTGATACAGGTGCGAACATTACGGTGATAAGCACTCGGCACCTGGGGATGTTGGGGATATCCAGAGCCAGCTTACATCCGCCTCTCTAGGCGCCGACGTACATGGCCGACGGATCACAAATGCCCCACGCAGTGGGTTTGTTTCCAAGCCACTTTGACGCTCGGACACAGGGACTGCAACGCCCACATAAGGGTTCACGATGGGGTCCAAACCCTCTCCTCTCCTTCGGCCACTGTCGGGAGTTGGCCATAGTCCCGCCCGACTTCCCGAAGCCTATCCTCGAGGTGACGTACGCGAACAGGTGCGCCGAGCTAACATCACCTGTTGACAGCTCACTAGCGGGAATTCGGCGATGTGCTGGTCTCCAAGGATGACCTCCGCACCGCCCCCTAGGAAAGATGGTGGGTCCCCTAACCTGAAATCCGACGCAATGTCCTTCGCCATCCACGCGCCCAGGCCGATACCGCTCGCATTTTAGGGTCAAGTGAGGGAAGAACTTGATTCAATGGTGCAGCATGGTATCATCACGCCTGTCGGTGAGGAACCTTCGGAGGGGTGCCACCCGATGGTCCTCGTGGCCAAGAATAAGGCCGTACGTATCACGGTGGACCTGAATAAACTCAGCTCTCAGGTGTCGCGCCCTATTCATCCTTCACCCACACCGTTTGCGGCGGTCCGCGGCGTCACCCCCTCCCCCGCCCCCCCGCGAAGTTCTTTACGACGGCAGACGTCCTTCACGGTTACTGCCAGGTGGACCTCGCAGAAGAGGACCAACACATGACCACGCTCATCACCCCCTTATGGGAGGTACAAGCACCACCGTGGCCACTAGTGACACCTACTGTCGTCAAGTTTCGAGTACCAACGTTGCTTATACGTTGATGGTGATGAGACGAATTCAAAACTTCGTTAGTAGCAGGCGGGAGATTTGAAATTCTCATCCGATTCACGGTTGGCTATAACATTATATATATACATACATACATATATATATATATATACATATATATATATATATACTTGTATATATGTATACATATATATTAATATATATATATATATACATATATATATATATATATACATATATGTATATATACATATATATATATATATATATATATATACATATATAGATAGATAGATAGATAGATAGCTTTCCAACACTGTGGTACCCAAAAGCACACCCAGACCATGACCGAGACAGGGTGTTTGACAGTCACCTTGCTGTACCTGGAAGGATTTTGACCTCTACGTATCTTCCCTCCTCAGTTGTCAGTGATGGTAAAGGTGGCCTCATCAGACCATAGCAATTGCTTCCACTTATCCTGGTCCCAGGCAAGGCATTTCAGACAAAAACGAATTCGAGTCTTCTTTTGCCTAGCCGTTATAATCGGAGGCGACGCTGCATGGTCCTCATAGACGTATTGGTCAGCAGTTGAAGGTTATTGTATTTTGATTCTTTAGCAGAAATGAGAGGTTACCTGTCAACTTGGCACTGCAGAATCTTCATAGTCCTGGACGCAGACTTACGAAGACCTTCTGACCTTTTGCTTTGGGAGTTCTGCGTCGGCGCCGCCGACGTCACGGGAACGCTTGGTCCACCTCTGCACAGAACGCTGTGCGATACCGGTGATGCTTGAAATTACTTCATTAGACCTTCCTTCTTTACCAGGGCAACAATACTTCCCAGCTGGTCCTTCTTCAAGTCCTTTCCCACGTCCATTGATCAATGATGAACCCAACAGTAAAATGGGACAAGGGAAAAAAAAAAAGACATGATTTGCAGATAAGAGGAAAGCACATCAGTCCACCACAAAGGCCAATGGTAACTGTTCTACTCAAGGTTATGTGACGTCATTGGTCTCGCTAGCCTGTGCTCGCCTATGGGGCGCCAATTTTCCAGACGTATTCTAACCACTATTTTAGGGGGCGGTCTCCTCCTTCCTATAAGAACTGGTGCATCATGCCTCGCGCCAATTTTGGTGGCACTGACTATATATATATATATATATATATAGATATATATATATATATATATATATATATATATATATATATATGTGTGTGTGTGTGTGTGTGTGTGTGTGTGTGTGTGTGTGTGTGTGTGTGTGTGTGTATGTATATATATATGTATAAAAATAATATATATATTTATATCTATACAAATATATATATATAAATATATATATATATATATATATATATATATATATATATATATATATATATATATATATATATATATATATATATATATATATATAAAGACTGAGGAAGGCCCAAGAGGTCGAAACGACTGGTTCTGAGTAAAGCTCCATACTGCCTTAACGTTTCATTTTGCCACCTCACCTCCATATAGATATATATATATATGTATATATATATATATATATATATATATATATATATATATATATATATATATATATATATATATATATATATATATATATATATATATAAACAGGTCCAGTAAATCGCCTCAATATTGTATTCTCAAACACCAGTAGTCTTTTTTTCATTTACTTTGTTAAGCTCCATGTCTCACTGAGATATAAAACTATAGGTCTTAGGATTGTATTGTAGATTCTTAATTTCGTATTTCTTGATATATTTTTTCTTCTTTAATATTGACACAGGGCTAAAATAACATCTGTTTGCTGAAGCGATTTTTATATTTATTTCTGTCTTCATCTCGTTTCTATTTGTTACTGTCGCACCTAGCTATCTGAAACTCTCTAGCTCCTCTATTCTCTTGTCTTCGAAAAACATATCCTCTACGTTCCTCTCCTTTCTGCTCATAGACATTAGTTTGATTTTATCGAAATTTATTTGCAGCCCAACTCTCTCTGCTGTCTTTCTTAGTGGGGTGATTAGATTTTTCAAATCATCTCTACTCTCGGCAATTAGGTCCACATCATCAGGGTATGTTAGATTATTTACCTTAATGTTGTCCATTTTACATCCACCCTCTATATCTATCATTGTCCCAGTTACTTTTTCCATCACTAAGTTAAACATTGAGATGGGCTGGGCATGTGGCGCGTATGGAGGACCATAGAATTCCAAAACAAGTTATGATGGGTAGAATGCCTGGAAGAAGACCCAGAGGGAGACCTCGAATGAGATGGATGGATGGTGTGGATGCGGAGTTGGACATAAGAGGAATAAATAAAGCAACCTGAATGGAAGCAGCACAGGACCGAAGGAAAATGGAGAGGCTTACTGTTGGCGGACCAGAATCTACACGAGGTTCAAGATCCAGCGGAGTGAGTGATATATATATATCTAAGTCTAAATAAAAATATTCTTCTAAAAAACGCTGTGGAAGTCGGGGACAGGTGGTATTACGGTGACACTTTGTCCTAAAAATATTCTTGAAAAAGCGCTTGGGTAAGTCGGGGTCAGGTGGTATTCTTCTTCTTCTTCTTCTTCTTCTTCTTCTTCTTCTTCTTCTTCGCGTTCCTCTTCTTCTTCTTCTTCTTCTTCTTCTTCTTCTTCGCGTTCTTCTTCTTCTTCTTCGCGTTCTTCTTCGCGTTCTTCTTCGCGTTCTTCTTCGCGTTCTTCTTCGTGCTGGGGATCCCGTGTTGGGGTTCCGCCCCGAGGCCGAAGGGGAAAACGAGGGATTAGAGCGCGGAAAGCTGCAGCCGTAGGCCGCTGTTTGCGCAGCCAAGCCCCCGGCGAAGCCGGGGAGGGCGAAGCCCGCGGCTTGTATATATATATATATATATATATATATATATATATATATATATATATATATATATATATATATATATCTATACATATATATGTGTGTGTGTGTGTGTGTGTGTGTGTGTGTGTGTGTGTGTGTGTGTGTGTGTGTGTGTGTGTGTGTGTGTGCATGCGTAGTTGGCAGAACGCGTAAATGCGTGCGTATATTATGTGCCATGCGTACCCACGCGAGTGCGTATGTGTATGTGCAAGTGCGTGCGTGTGTGCGTGCGCATGTTTGTGTCTGCGTATAATAAGTCTGTGTGACCAAGCGCGCTAGTGTGTGTGTTTGTCTGCGGGCGCACGCATGTACAATGGGCAATAACAAGCATTTGGTGTTCTATTGGTTCGCTCGTTCATCAACTAGATATGGGTCTGCTTTCCACAGAACGGCTGATTAAACATGCAAATCGTCCAAAACATTTAAAACAGTTTCGAGTTTCAAACTTCGAGAGGGCCCTTCATCGCGGTGATGCAGGTCAGAGATCCTCGTTCCAGTTAACATCAGACATTTCTATTTAGCCAAGGAGTGAATGCTATACAAAACGAAGTCTCAGTCGAAGGAGACCCCGTTCTGCCCTGACTCACCCTACGCGGCTAAAAGAAATGTCTATTGTTAGTCAGTAACTATCTCTAAAATGAGTCACCGTATTGAAGGATCTAATCGCGCCTACCTAGCAATGTGTTGATAAATCCGCTTACATGACTCTGGACGGGCCAAATATCAAAGGGCACATCTCAACCCCTTCTATTCAGCGCATAACTTCAACTTCACTGCGGTAGATAAATCAATACTCAATCGCACAGAGGCAACGGTAAGCTGATGACTCTCCATTTGTAAACTAGACCTTCTCGGATGAGTGATAAAGTTTTGTCTTTCGATGGAAAGTTAGAAAAAATATATATTCGTTCTGAGTGATAAAGATTCATCTCTTAAGGTTAGTACTGTAGCAGAAGTTACACATAAAAAGTAGCGTGTGCTCTTAAAGGTATGAAACGGGGAAAAACACTTGGGGAATATGGCATATCTATAGATAATACTGATGACCCACTTTCGGAGAAGAATAAGAAGCTATAGAGATCTGTATATTTCGATCACTTACTGTGATCCTCTTCAGCAGATATCTATAGATCTTCTAAAAGACGCAGGGAAAGAAGTTTATGGTCAATTAGCTCAGCGTTTACGTCAAGAAAGAAGACCAGAACACTCTAGTAACTACCAACTTGTTATCAAATGTATATAAGGTATTTTCCAAGATCTTTACAAAGTAATTAATTTTTTAGATAAAAACCAACAAATAAAGTAGGACATTCGACCATAGACCATTTTCAGAAGATGAATCAACTAATCGAGAAAACGACAGAATACAATAAATCTTTTTGTTTAACTTTTGTAGAATAAGAGACCTTTGGCCCGGTAGAAGAAACTGTTATAGTAACCTCACTGCACAAGCAGGATGCAACCAAACATAATGTATGGGTTCTAGAAGATACTTACGCGAAAAGTCCTGCTTTAATTCGACTACTTTAGGATAAAAAAAGATCGAGAAATGAGTACGGCAAGGCAATACAAAATCACCTAAACTATTTACAGCTTGCCAGAAAGATTTGAAGATTAATGGTGAATATTTTAATCACCTAATATTTGCAGATAAGATAAGAAGACTTGCAAAATATGCTGAGTGATCTAAACAGGTTAAGTCCCGAAGAAATTTTGAAAATCAGAGTAAAACCAAAGCAATATTCAACACGAAAGTTCAGAGTGAAGGAATTATAATTAGCGGTAAGAATTTTGAAGAGTATAATAATTTAGGCCAGATACTAGAACTTACCAAAGATAATGAAAATTGAATAAAGATTCATATGACAATTGGTCGGAAAATATTTGGTAAATACAAAAGTATAGTAGTAGCGATAAAAACACGTCATTGTGCAATATTTTAGTGACATTCTCTGTGACTAACTATAAAAACTAGTACAAGTGAACTATAGGTTTCCGAGGATGTTTCGGCGCGTACGTTTTTTTTTTTTTTTCTCTCTCTCTCTCTTCTCCATTACTCATTTTACAGCCAGCTTAACTTTGCAGTAAATGCTAATTAATAACTAATGCGGAAGTGCAAACAGTGAAATTCTAGACTGATTGGTATTATTTGATGGACATCGATTCAAGCCATTTTCGACTCCGATATTCTATTTTTTTATTATCATTTTTATTTATTTATTTTTTAGACTCGTCCCCAGGCTGCTTGCTACCTACGCCTGCCCAAACTGTTATCATCAGGTGTTACGAGATTCCTCAACGTATTGCTGCATTTTTTCCTACATTTCCCATCGTTGTGCACGTGGATGTTGTCCGATGAGTATTGCGTTCCGAGTCCATGTGGTATTAATTCCCGGGCATGTTGTAAATCCGCCATATTGTCAACGTGAATATTATAGTTACACTGTTTCATCAATTCAATTATATTTTAGTCTTCGTATGTTATATGAGACTTGTTTCACTTAAATTAGTGTCCTTTTTTACGTCATTGCTTATATTTTCATGTTTTTGTAGATGTGTGTGGGGCAGGATCACGTGCGTAGCTGTTGATCGGCACCTAATCACTGTGTGGATGAAAGCCATACTGCATTCCGTGGTCTCTTGTCTTCCTTCAGGACACAAATATCCCTCTCCAAACACACGACACCTACATTTATGTGTGTTGGAGCCTGAGACTGTATGTAATATTTTTCTCATTTTATACACGTGTTACTCAGAAGTGGTCGAGCCATACCTGCCCTAAGGTTGCCAGTAATTATGTCAGTATGTCTAGTGACAAAGTTTCCTCCTTTTTCTATAGTAACACAATGGCAGCCTCAGCTATGACTCATTCCGCTATTACACTATTAAACTATTACACCAGGACCCCTCCATTACAAAATTTATTCAACAATGTGAGGATAGTATCATCAACACTAATGTCATTACAGGGTCTGGCAAAATCTCTTTTGTCCTATCTCAACTTGTTCCCCACTCACTAGCCTCTGAAATGATGTCAGCTTCATGCGTCAACCCTAGAGCTTTCAACTATGATTACGCCACCTTCAAGGCAAATTTTCTTAAGGAGACTGTTAACTTTTTCTCTGCTCAGGAGTGGATTTCCCTCCGCCTAATAGAATCGTTTGGAGGGAGCCTGAATAGATGAAATTTATAGGTTGCCAATGTCAGTGACAGCGTTAACCGGCAAGCTTGACTCTTTCGCTGCAAAGGAGGATTTCTCGCGGATTCGTCAGTGGCACTGAAAGTGTTATCGAGATAATCTTCAAGAACTTCGTTATAGAGAGGATGTTACGAAGATAACCTGGCAGCTTGGCTGTAGCCAGATTGAAAGGAATAATGCCACCTAATACGGAAGGTGTTGAAGACTAATTACAATCATAGACACAGGTGCTAAGGTTGAAACGATTGGAAAAGTGAAAATTCCTTCTTCGTAGAAAATATCCAAGATCCTAAGTTAAGCTTGAACAAGTGGCTCTTAGCCCCCTTTCGAGTCATTTTCAAACTTGTCCGCTGCCGAGCCCATCACTGCCGTCCCCAAATACAAGACGCAAGGAAAAGACGCGGGAATTTTCAGCTGCGGTCACACCCCTGACGTTCATGGGTTATGTTGTATCTGGAAGAAGAATGATTGAACTTACCAGATGGGTTTTAGCTAGTGTATTTCTATTGAAGAAAAAATTGCCGTACAAAGCTGTGGGAGATTAATATCGGAGCATACGCCTATCAACTTGGTTACTGGCTTGGGTGATGCTGAGCACGTACAAGTTCTTGCGTTCGGGCTCCCGCCAAGGCGGCTGTCCTTGGCCCATAGTTCTCAATATCCTTCAGTCGTTTGTTGCTTACGTGAATTCTGATCTACAAAATACCGAAAAATAAATGCAGCCACAACTTCCCATTTCACCAAAGGTATTTGTTTTCGTTGATACAGGCTTACACAAGTGAGGAAACATGATATTCCAACAAATGCAACCGTCGTGACAGTATCCACTCGCGACTAAGCGTAGCCGAAAAGACGCATACAAACACAAGCTAAGCGAGAACAGACAGACGAGCGAATGCAAGCGCATGCACTAGAACGCGGACGTACACACGTACACATGCAAGTACATGTGGACTATATGTGCGTTCAAGTACGTTGCTGTGCTGATGTGAGGAAGAGAATTTAGAAACGCTCTTTCATATTCAACAACATATCTTCGGAAAGAAAACGTGAAAAAACCGTTAAGCAAATCTAACACGGAATTTATTTATTTAATAGCTTAGGGGACGCGGATGAAGATTCGTACAATTGATTCGTCCTTTGCAAAATGCCTAGAACCCATCCTCTTGATTGGCATAATGAGCATACGATAATTTGTACAAAATACATGCAAGTGGGAAACGGGAAAATGAAGTCCATTCTGGCAGAAAGAGGACAAGCGTCGCGAGGAAAAGAAATTTAGTGGGGGCGGGAAGACACCGAAAGTCAGAAGTACTGGCGAGATGAGAATGAGTTCCGAACAAACATTTGTACTTTCCAAGTTAACTCAACCGCTACTCTTTCGTTCTTTCTATAATTAATTTTGGATATGACCAGATTATTTTTATGTGAGGGCTGGACCTGAAACAAGATAGGGTCTCGAATGAATGAGACTGCCGTTTTGATTAAATTTCACGAAAAAAAAGAACGCTGGAAAATGTAGCGGTAGGATTGAAAGTAGTCCTCGCAAGAACAGGTGCCATGTCCTCTTTGTGTCAGTATTGAAATCGCTGGATCTGAGAGTGAAATCAATTCATGCGAAAACTGCTTTTCCGACCCGTTTCTTGGATATCGATACAGATTTTTGACCATTGTTACACGTTTATTGCCAGCGTCAACTGCGTATATGAACGTGTGTGCATGTGATTCACCACGGTGATCGACGACTATTACCCTCCCGTCTGAGAACTCAGAATTCATATACAGTATTGCGAGCTGTATACATACAATGCAACGTTCCACACTTTCGTTTACATCGATATCCATATAGGTTAACGCACAAAATGCGTAAAGTTAATTATTTCATCCATAGCCAAGGCAATGTGCAAGAAGGAATTAATTTTTTTTCTCGATACAACAATTCTGTACTCTAAGCATTTGTGCTAGTTATTTGTAGAACAGCATCCAATAAATCAATATACTCAACTTTGTAACCTTATATAATCACAGCGGAAGTACTTCTTAATATTCTCATCTTCAATGGGAGCTCAATTTTTTATTCTCAATTCATTCTTTTATTCATATATCTATATCTATATTTATCTATCTATATATATATATATGTGTGTGTGTGTGTGTGTGTGTGTGTGTGTGTGTGTGTGTGTGTGTGTGTGTGTGTGTGTGTGTGTTTATATATATTTTTGTATATCTCTTTACATATATTTTTAAAAAGGCAACTGTGTAGCAGTCTGTAAGATGGCACGTTTTATTCACAAGTATAAGACAGTGCATCTGATATGTTCATTTATACAACCCGGCATGCACTTAACTGATTTGCATAATTTCATTTCTGCCACTTGGTCAGAGGCATGTTTCTTATGTTAAAGGACTTTGACCGTAGTGGTCGTTGCTGTATAAAAATGAGCTACCGGCGGTTGCCATTTGAACATAATTAAATTTGTGTCATTAGACAAGTTTAAGATTTTTTTTACACCACGCTCGCATCTGTTTTCATCTTTCTTAAAAAGAACTGTACTTTTCCAGGTTGCGGGAAATTTCTATCTCAATAGCTGTTGATATCTCGGTAATTGGAATCAAACCAAGGGGACTTTTTTATCCTCAAAATTTGTATAAATGCGCAAATCTATTTACAGGGGAAACTTATTCGTTCTCCTTACTTATTCGCGGGGTTTTAATTTACCGAGTGATGGGGGGTGAGGTAGTATGTGTGAGCAAAATTTGACGCAGCCTGAAGGGATTTCTCCCCGTCTTCTCCTTTTATGCAATGGGGGGACGGAGAGGGGGGGTCGCCGATTTAATGAAGCGGCCTTGCTGTGGATGTGCTGTGTCTTGCGACACTGCTTCTGACCCAGGGCAGTGGACAAGGTGCAGGGATGACCCGTCATCCAGGAGGTGCTAAGATAAGAGGGAGGGTGGAGGGGTGTGGAGTGTATACAGGGATGGAATGGGTGGGAATGATTTTATGCCTTTTCCTTTTTGGCTACCTCCCTTGTAAGGGGGAAAAAGCCTTGGTATATGTATGTTATTTAAACCTCGTTTAATTCTGAGCAAGCGAGAATTCCTCTTACCGATAGTTCTACAATTTCACTTATTATTATTATTATCATTATTATTATTTTTTTTTTTTTTTTTTTTTTCTTTTTTTCTTTTTTTTAGATATGGAACATTCATTTGCTGAGGGGTTAGCTCAAACGCGTGAGATTTAAATTTGCCACGGCATAACTCAATATGCGGAATCTTTATTTATCGAAGGATGATTTCATTGTAATTTTTTACTCACATTCAGGGCTTTATCTATTGAAGGAATGTTTCTTCCTCATTCATTTGTTTGACTCGTAAGAATATTTACCGATGGATTTTTTCTATCTCTACGTTTGTCGTTTTGTATATCAATTTGCGTAATTATATTCGACGAAGGAATTTTTTTTTAATTCAGATTCTTACACACACAAAACCTCATTTACCGAGGGATTATTATTATTATTATTATTATTATTATTATTATTATTATTATTATTATTATTATTATTATTATTATTATTATTATTATCATTATTATTATTATTATTATCATTATTATTATTATTATTGATCTTTTCAGAGATCTCCTATAACAAGGGAATGTGTCATCCTTGAAATATGTAGGACCGAGCCGACCTCGTGTGTCGTGTATTTTTGTAATTTCCACTTTTTTAAATGATTTCCTGCTTTCCTCACCAAAGGAAAAGGTTTAACTTTACACGGACGATCGTGCAAACCTCTTTCACCGTGGATTTGTTATTACCTTTTGAATTCTCGGGCAGGACTTTTTACCAAGCACACGTGCGCCCTTAATAACCACGGTCGATAGTGCAAAAACTCTTTTCTTTCTAGTAGGATTCCTATCCATCAAGGGAAAGTTATATATATATATATATATATATATATATATATATATATATATATATATATATATATATAAATATATATATATATATATATATATATATATTTTTTTTTTTTTCTTTTTTTTTTTTTTTTTTTTTTATCGGGATTTTTATTCACCAAGGAGACGGTATAACCTTGAATCGCGCACTCCTTTTTTATTCTATTCTATTTTATTTTCTACCGGGACTTTCTATTTTAACGTAGCCCTTTTTTTCTTGGGTAAAGGTATAACCTTGAAGTGTAATCAATTATGTAAGCCCTTTTTTCCTAGATAAAGATATAACCTTAAAGTACAGTCAATTATATAAGCCCCTCTTTTTCTAGGTAAAGGTATGACCTTGGAACATAGTTATCTAAGCCCTTTTTTTCTATGGAAAAACATAACCTTGAAACGGGCCTTTTTTTTTAAAGGAAAAGATATGACCTTGAAACGGACCTTTTTTTTAAGGAAAAGGTATGACCTTGAAACGGCCGTTTTTCTAAGGAAAATGTATAACCTTGAAAAGACCCCTTTTTAAAGGAAAATGTGTAACCTTGAAACGGCCTTTTTTTTTAAGGAAAATGTTACCCGAGGTAATTTCCTTCCTCATTGTATCACAAAAAATTAATTTCCAAAATGTTTTCTGTTTCATTTCTTAACTATAAATCGCGACATTTTCGTTTTCCAACCGAGATAATGTAGATCACATTTTTCCCCATACATTTTCTTCATACTTAGTTGTTATTTTTTCCAACGGCTGTTATTTCTTTTTGTGATTTATTATTATTATTTTTTTTAACCCTGAGGAAACCGACCTCCTCATTGATTTCATACTTCTTGCTTAATGCCATTGAACCTTAGCCTCAATTGCTTTTGTTAGTGTTATGCCCGATTTTCATTCAACCTGAGGTAACCGACACCTTCACTGGTTTTGTATACGAGCTCGCATTTTTATCTAATCTGATGAAACCGACGTTCTCATAGGTTTTTCTTACGTGTCCATATGTTTATCTAACCTGAGTAAATCTTTATCCTCAATGTTTTCGTATTCATGCCCGTTTTTATACAAACTGAGGGAAGCGTCATCTTCATATGTGTTATTGAATATTGTCCGGTTATATTTTTTCACTGAACCTAAGGGAACCAACATCCTCATAGGTTTTTTTCGATATTGCCTGGTTATTTTTTCTCCACTATGGCGCCATATTACAAAGGAGCATGCCGACAGGAGACCATTTGGTCCATAACTAGGTCAGATGAAAAAAAAAAAAAAAATAATAATATTAATGATGATGATGATGATGATGATGATGATGATGATGATGATGATGATGATGATGATGATGATGATGATGATGATGATGATGATGATGATGATGATGATAATAATAATAATAATAATAATAATAATGATGATGATGATAACAACAACAATGATAAATAAAAAAATTATAGTAATATAAACAATAATAAGTAAAGTAATTAAATAAATAAATAGGTAGAGTTAAATAATAAACAAACGGATAGATAGTAAGTAATAATAAATTGACAGATAAATAGTAGTAAATGATAATCAAGGAAATAATGATAAACAGACAAATAATAACAAACAAATGAATAAATAATATAAAATAAATGGCAGGCATTACAGCATCTTGCTTAGGTGTTTATCTAAACGAATCTTAAAGCTTCGAACTGAACTACATTGCACTGCCTCTGCAGGAAGTTTATTCCATTCATTAACTACACGAAGTTGTTTCTACCCACTTCCAAATTAAATCTATTTCCTGACAATTTGAGACCATTATTTCTTGTCGGATTCTCATTCAGTGTGAAAATTTTGTCACTTTTGATGTCAATTCCCTTTAGAATCTTAAAGACCTGTATCAAGTCAACTCTGAGTCTATGATTTTTTTAGTTGGTTTTTTATAATTGGAATAAGTTTTGTGGCTCGCCGTTGTACTTTTTTGCAATCTGTCAATGTCTTTAATGTTATTTGGTGACCATACCGAAACAACATACAGCATTCCAAATGTGGACGATCTAACGATTTATTTAGCTTGTTAACGAGAGATGGACTTTTGAAGTCAAAAGATCACGCCATCTCCCTACCTTTCTCTTTGTCGCACTATCACTTACGCCTCCCCTATTTTCTCTTTATCCTCTCTCACTCTCTATTTCTTCCCACCCACCCCGTCATATCTCTCCCTCTATCACCTCGCCCGCCATCTCTCTCTCTCTCCCCCTCTCTCTCTCTCTCTCTCTCTGTTTCTCTCTCTCTCTCTCTCTCTCTCTCTCTCTCTCTCTCTCTCGCTTCCCACTGCCATCTCTCTCTCTCTCTCTCTCTCTCTCTCGCTTCCCACCGCCATCTCTCTCTCTCTCTCTCTCTCTCTCTCTCTCTCTCTCTCTCTCTCTCTCTTTCTCGCTTTCCCATCGCCATCTCTCTCTCTCTCTTTCTCGCTTTCCCATCGCCATCTCTCTCTCTCTCTCTCTCTCTCTCTCTCTCTCTCTCTCTCTCTCTCTCTCTCTCTCTCTCTCTCTCTCGCTCTCCCATCGCCATCTCTCTCTCTCTCTCTCTCTCTCTCTCTCTCTCTCTCTCTCTCTCTCTCTCTCTCTCTCTCTCTCTCTCTCTCTCTCTCTCTCTCTCTTTCTCTCTTTGCCATCTCCACTCTCTCTCTCTCTCTCTCTCTCTCTCTCTCTCTCTCTCTCTCTCTCTCTCTCTCTCTCTCTCTCTCTCTCTCTCTCTCTCTCTCTCTCTCTCTCCCTGTCTTATTTTCTCCTACCATATATTCTTACTCTCCCCCACCCCTCGCTATACGTCTCTCTTTCTCTCACTCCCTCTTTCTCCCACTTTCTCATTTATTAACTGTGTGTGTGGACATTTAGAATTATTATTCCAACGAGTACCAAATAAGTCACCAAACGTTAAAATTATTGAATGAAAATTCCTCAGACGTTATCTATACATGTGCCCGACGGAGAGCAACACGTATCCGGTTTTGTAAACATTGCTTAGGCTTGATGACGTTACTTTTCAGAAATTAAGTGATTTCAGCCATAGTATACAGATGTATTAGTTATCTACGTCGCCAGTGATACAATTAGTTCTGTTAACGTAGATGTTGTACAGGGTTTAGTTTTCGTAACCGTTGCTTTTCTGTTGCGTAAAAATCTCGAACTTGCTAACGTGATATTTTTTATTCTATGCTATGAGCAATTTTCTGAATGAAAATTTCTAACATAAGGTTTGTATTTATTTCATTGCTTAGTTCACTTACCAATTTTTATTTTGAACACGGTAAACAATTCAACTGCACTAAACGCATCATCCATGTAACCATACAATTTAATTTTACGTTATACTTACTGTCGGGGTAATATTTAATATGCATCTTCACACATTGAACAAGTTGGTTTGTAATTGTGCAATACAAATGAATGACCTCAATAGTAAGTCCAACATATGCGGGCGGCAATTACCTCATTTGGTCCAGCTTTCAAGGCAAGAAGGACATTAACTATCTGACTCGGGCGGGGGGGGGGGTTCTGGCAAGGAAACTTGTCTGTGACACAAGTTCTAACTAGTACACACAACGCAACCAGTTACAAGTTATTTCGATTAATACTGGTTGCTATATGCCTTACTTGGTCATTTCGAATAATACTGGTACTTGATCCTGAGAACCAACAGGTGCTTTTCGTCATCTAAAAAAAAGCTTGTAAAAGTCAGAGATTTGTAAACTGCTAATATTTTGATTGATCATTTGCTGTTATTCTGTGTTTTATATGTGTTCTGTCTGACTTCAGTCGATTTTATACAACCAAGAAGCGTCACTATTATTTTCTGTCCCAGGTGCTAATCTTCTTTTTATCCTGGATTTTATGTTAACCATCATCGCTATTGGGTGTCATTCTTTCTGACAGTGACACGCTCATCTACGAATACTTCTCTCCCTCCACACCAACTTTAGTCCCATAGTTTTCTCATAGTTTTTTCAAAGACAAATTAATAAACTTTTTATTCATCTTAGCATGAATTGGTCATAATAGATTACGAGATAGTTGGCACTGAGTTTTAGCTACCAGATCTAAAGTGCACGATCAAATATTAGAGAGTCACACAGCAACTCCATTTTAGCGTTCAGGCTGTCTATGTACGTCATATTGACAGCAACGAACGTAAAAACACAGTTTCACAAATGTACGTAGACCCAAACAGAATTGAAGTCTGATCAGAAGGTAGAGGGAAGGTACTTGACCCAAAGTGTCTCTAAATCAAGATCTTTAAAGTCTTTCTTTGTTTTGAAGTTGAACAATAAGAGAACAGAAATATATTAACACCGACAACACGAAAAATTAATGAGCGAACGTGTGCTCTCATTCAAGAATAGCTCAAAACAAAATTATGCCTCACAGCTCCAGACGCGCATTTGAGCGGGAACTTACTACATGGATCTACGTAATTTTATACATACATTTATATAATATGTAATATACATGTTATACAAGTGCCACCCCAAACCTGCCTTGTATTTCATCCAAAAACATCAGCAACTTCATAATGAAACGGGTTTCTGGTGAATTTACGGGATTTCAGTTTCTCATCTATATCTGGAAAGTATCTGAGGAATTCTGACTTCAAGTCATTTAGATGAGTGATTATTTGTTTCTTGAATTCAAAGTTAAGGTAACCATGAATGAGTTTAGAATCCAAGCTCCTACAGCTGGCTTAATTTCCTTACTAAATTCAACACTTCCTGAGGTCGAGTTTGGCCAAAAGGACTCGAATGGTGTCATAGTATATGACGGTCCTCTTGTTTTTACTTTGTAGTTTCAAGTTGACAGCATACAATGCTGTACATTAGTTGAAATAGAGAGAACCGGGAACATTTAGACTGAAACTTGTCATTAAGTTGTGACTGCTGTGAATCTACACATACTGCTACTTCTTCTCGTAATAAAGACGTCTAAGTCCCTTTTGGTAGTCATCGTTCGCTCAATTATATTTCTGACACAGCAGTCAAGCAACGAATGTTTGAGGCTCCAGCTTTGATCAACTGCTTTCTTAGCTACTTTCAGGACATAACTCTTTTCATCAGGTAAAGTTCTAGAATATTTTGCGATGAAGTATGCAGCGTGTGGGTACAGTCACTCAAAAAGGTATCGGTTGGTGGTTTTAGGTGTTCGTGGGAGACGAGTGAAACAACAGGATCGATGTTCCTGTACAGTTGGTAGTCCTGGCAGAGTTGTGCCCCGATAAAATACGTGGTGTAGAATAAGCATATGTGTGAAGATGTGACATGATTGAAAGTAATTATATTTGCACCGACAAGAATTGTTAATATTTTATTGTAACTGGAATCACACACACACACACACACACACACACACACACACACACACACACACACACACACACACACACACACACACACACACACACACACACACACACACACACACACACGAGACTCGGTGGCGCGGTTGGTAGAGTCTCTGGCTGTCACTACGGCGGTCCGGGTTCGAATCCTGCCCAGGGCTGAAATAATTTCAGTATCGCTGCGCTTCGAGTCGTTACTTCAACTCTCGTGGGCGGGGAGTTAGGTGTGTGTGTGCGTGTAAGGTCACAGCATTACCCATGGATCGGTCATACGAGCTCTGAGCTCTCTTCCGGGAGGGAAATAGCTGTCGATCACGAGTCCAACACGTGATCCAAAGACCAAGGTGAATCACACCTGAACCCCTTAAACTGTGGATGGAACACTAGAACTCATCCAATATATCATGTGGCAAGAGGTGACGGCAAACAGTCGCTAATGCTTAATCCTGAGGTGACAAATCGCTCCATAATTGCAAGACTGTCGTAACTCAAAAATTTCAAGTATAGAGTTACAATGGTTTATAAGGACGCCGAATAATTCTGCGTCTTTTGGTAATAAAGTCGTAAGTCTGAGTGGAGTCCTATTTACCTAATCAAGATGGTAAGTTTTATTGCTTAGGGTAAAATTATTAAAGTTGTAGGATTTAGATACTTTAAAATGCTTCTCCTGAAAAATCACGAAATTTGAGTTACGACAGTCTTGCAATGATGGAGCGAAATGTCTAACGAGCGGATTTGAGAGGCAGTGGTGTTGGAGTCCGGCGCAGACATTTGGTAGACTCCCCTTCTGTTTACCGTTTTAAACTTATCTACCACATACAGGGGTTGTTCACATAAAGAAACCATATTTCTTATTTTCTCTTCATCGTATAATAGATCCCGTCTTCTGTTGAGAAAGCATCATTATTATAATTCACTGCTGCGAAAGTGTCTTTATCACCTTTTCCGATGTGACTGCCTAACTGGCATGTTTAACCAAATAGCCAAAGTGCACTTGCTACCTACCTCTGATGGTTTCTGTCGACTGTGAAGCATTATGAATGTGATACGAATTCCATTCGAAGAAGTACCAATAGTTGCCAGGTCTTTTGAACCAAGGTAAAACGAATACTATAAGGTACGTTGAGCACCCCCCCCCCTCCGCGCACCTCCACCGTGACGTCATAGGAAATTCAGAGGGGGAGAGAGTGAGAGGTGAAAGAAAATGTAAACTTTAAAGAAAACCATCTGTATGTATGGTAAACTTTAAAATTACACTATGATGTTCACATAATACTGAAATTACTCAGTATCACTTTCTTATCCTCAAATTATCAGTATCTGAGATATGACCGCCAGAAAAGTTATAAAAATGTTTTCCATGCTTTCACATTAGGTGGATTATATTAATATGACGAGTTATTAGATGGGATGACATGTCAATTTATATGTTCAGGTAGCCTAGATGAGGAAGATATTATACTGTTGATACACACCAACTAGCTGAATATAAACCCAGTAGTAATGACACATAAAAGCATCCTATGGTTTTTATTATACTACGTTTTGGATTTGCGTGGATTTTATATGTAGACCTTTATCTCCACCAAGCTCAGTTATGTTTTAAGTTTGAACCGGATTTTTTAGTCTATTTGCAATTGAATGAAAATTTCAGGAAATGTTGCTAATAAATAGTTACTTTCAAAATGACGGCTGTATACATATCCAGATGACCGAGTATTGTGTGTGTCACATAATTCAATCCATTTCATTCTAAGTTTTTTATCTTTGGGTAGTGAAAAGAAATGTATATTTTTATCACCTTTCAGTCTAACGGCATTGCACTTCTGCACTATACAAACTGTTGGCATTTTTATATGTTATTTGTCTGCCTTAGCTACCCCTTTAATCAGAGGATGGAGCTTCGCTCCACACACTGGTGTGTGAGTGACTGACAGCTCTCGACCCGCGGAACCCTGGTCTCGATATTTCCGTTGACGTCATCATCTACCTGCGCAGTGGAGAGGTTTTCTGGTTCTCCCTCACCCCTCCCCCCGCTAACGTACCTTGTAGTATTCGTTTCACCTTGTTTTGAACAACATGTCAGAGTTTAGCGATTACTTACGTCCATTTCCGTACGATTTCTTACCGATACTTTTTTTAGTGACTGTACAACAGATGGGTTTTTCGTTACCCTTGTGACGAACTTGAGCTTCATGAGGACCAGCGCGTCCCACGAAAATCTATTCTCTTGAAAGAAGTTTCAAACATTATGAAAAATGCCTTCTGCTTTTGTACAACTTTCCATAGGTTGACAGGACAGCATTTCCTCTTTTGCTACAAAAAGAGGTGTCACGTAAATAAATAAATCAGTCTCGTGGCAGCCAGAATACCAATACAAGTGTTATGTTGTATGGAAGTTGCGCGAACTACCTTGTACAAAAACTCTGAATCATATCTGTCAGGAAAAAAAAAATGCAAGACTTTTTTTCACCTTTGTCTTTTTCCATCGTGTTTAGGGTATCCTTTACTACCTATTTATATCAACTTTCATGGAAAAGACAATTCCATGACGTCGGCAGAAGCACTAAAATTATGTTCTTTCGTAAATGTTCACGAAATAACAACAAGTTGACGGTCAGTCCAACGTGATACATTGATGTCTCGTAAAGTTAGTTGTGGCAACTGTGTTTCCTATTATTGTCATCTAGATGTGCCTGACTCAATTACTGCCTTTGATTGCTCGTAGATGATATGGTATAACAGTTATAATAAGAAAACGCAGACAATTGTAACTCCTAGAAAACTGATGGTGTCA
>NC_134806.1:49288509-49301009 GCF_046742065.1 Oratosquilla oratoria
CCAGTCCTCTCTTGGTGCCACCCTCTCCACGTCCTTCTTTACTCCATTACAACACCAAACATAAAGCTTCCCTCGCCCGCCAAAACTTAGAAGAAGAAACAACAATAATAGACAGAGAAAGAGGCACTCGTAGACTAGCATTCATTGAAGCAATTTACATAGCACAATTAAAACCAACCATGAACATACACAATATAGACCTTCAGTTTTCTTCTACCTCCACGTCTCTTCCATATATGTATGGGTTGATCAAAACACGCAAGCCCGACAACCCAGTAAGACCTACAACTACTTTAAGTCCTCTTTTCGGATTCATCTATAGAGGCCACATTAAGAATAATATAGTTTAGTTAATAAGCTTCAAAATCTAAGAGTATATCACAATTTTGAATTGATAAGCTATGATGTTACTGTCTTATTCACCGGCGTTCATTTGAACATATTGGTGTATCTTGAAGAAGAACTGAAGAAACATGCGTTACCACTGCCTACCACCACTATAATTAATTTGATGAAACTATGTACTGTAGATTTGGATTTTGTGTTTGACGGAAAATATTACCAACAATTTGGTATGGTTATGGGCAACCCACTTTCTACAGTTCTCAGCTATCTTTACATGGATTTTTTTTAAACCAATTTATTACCTAGTATCCTCCCCCATAATGTCACATGATATAGATACATTGATGACATCTTATGTGACCTGCTAATGATGATCCCTCATATTTCTTGTCTAAACTTAAAGCCCTAGTCCCATCCATCAAATCCACTATGGAAATAGAAGAAAATAATAGATTACCTTTCCTTGATGTAAATATTTACAGAAATGAAAGGTCTTTTAAATTTCATGTATATAGAAAACCCATCAATGTCCTTTCATATATCCATTTCTATTCTTCTCATCATTGTAGGACAAAAATGTGAGTGTTATCACCAATGCTCCTTAGAGCGTATAGAATCTGTAGTCCGGAGTTTTTGAATTATGAATTTTTAAGAATATTTGACATAGCTTTAAGGCTAACATACCCTAAGTACCTCGTAAACGGTCGTTATACAATGACTAGACAATCTTACGTTGAGGAAAAAGCCTGTAAAGGTTTTAATTCAAAAGACATACTTGTTCTTCCTTTCCACGAGCATTTCGCCAAACTACCTCACATTCTTAAGACTTTCAACTCTGGAAAAGACTCTCCCAATAGCACATGCAGCAAATATGGCTGAGAGCTATGAAACAATGAAGATTTTGTTGGCCGCCATGAAACACGAGAAACACCAGAGTAAGATATGTAGGGATCTCAGAATCATCAGTTTACTAAAGGGCCTTCAGAGTGGCTATACAAATCACATGTCCTTTTTATGTTTGTGGAACAGCAGAGCTGATGCAAAACACTATATGAGAAAGTATTGGCCGACGAGAGGTTCAACTTTATATATTGTCCTCTTGTAGATCCAGAATTTTTATTTATTTATTTATTTATTATTATTATTGTTATTATTATTATTATTATTATTATTATTATTATTATTATTACTATCATTATTTTTTTTTTCTTTTTTTTTTTTTGGCCTCCACTGCATCTATGCTTGGTTTGGCTAAATTTTTCATCAAAGTCATGTATCAATCTGGTTCTGGGTTTTGACACTTATCTCAGAAACTAGGTGGTGCAGTTTCAGAAGCCAAGATGAAAGCTGGTATCTTAAGTGCACCATAGATTTGTATATTTGTACATGATACTGAATTCACCGAGGCATTGATCCCACAGTAGAAAAACTCATGGGAATCATCTGTCAATGTGTCAAAAAAGAATCTTGGAAACTATCGTGCTAACAGCTACAAAGAAATCGTTATAACCATAGTACAGAACTATTATGCATTGGGAGCAACGATGTCCTTGAAAGTGCATTTCCACTCTCATATTGATTTTCTCCCAGATAACCTTGGAGAAATTAGTGATAAGCATGGTGAAAGGTTGCATCAAGACATCGCCATAATGAAAAACAGATATCAGGGTAAATTCATTCTTAACACGATGGGCGGCCACTGCTGGATGCTGCAAGGAGTAGATAGCAAGCTGTACAAACGAAAGGGCAAAGTTCAAAATCGCTTTTATAGTTTCATATTTTTGTCAATTATAATATAGGACTTGAACTTATGTTTTCTGGTACAATTTATTATGACCTTATTAGTAACGTTTTTAATATCTTTACCTTGCAGGAGATAATGTCATCATATTTACTATTATTTCTGAATGTTATAAAGACAATAGATCTGATAGTTGAATAAAACATCAAAATTATACACAACAATATGAAATTAGTGATGTAAGCACAGTCACAAACTGTCTATCTTAGGTTAAATATCTGTTCCACGACACAAGTGACAGGATACTGAATATTTGTACCTGAAAATCCATGTGAACAAGTTGTATAGACACGGTAAAGGAAACATGGACTGGAGGTAAAGCTTTTGAGAAAGTCGTTAGACGAAACGTCAGGAATAAAAGCTTCACCTCCAGTCCATGTTACCTTTACCGTGTCTATACAATATTTGTACCTATTTATTTTTTATAAGACTGGTCTGATAGAATAAAACAAATATATTTAAATTCAGCAATATGAAATTACTTGTATGCGTATAATCTCATATGAGAACCATTTTAGCTGTTGACCAGGGTCATCAGCCTCAAATATGCATTTCCAAGTAGGCTCAACAAACTGATCCCTTTAGAAATACTTCATTCATGTGTCCGCTTCTCTTGGGGGAATGAAAAATGTCAGAAGAAATAGCTATCTACGAATGGACGCGAAGAAAAAAATATATGAAGGGGTGATTGTGCCCACAACATTGTATTGGGGGATATAACAGGTGCAGAATGCAATTCAATGTGTTTGAGATGAAGTGTTTGAGACGTATGGTGGGGTTACGAGGATGGATAGAGTGAGAAATGAGGAGGTGAAGGGAAGAGCAAAGATGTAATAGGTGTTGGCAGATAGAGACTATTAGGATGGTTTGCACACATGGACATTTTTAAAGAAAGAGGATGTGGAAGACAGAGGTGGCTGGAGTGAACTTGAGATGAAGATCGATAATGAAATGAATGGTTGGGATGAAGCGGGCCTTGGGTAAAAGGGTAATGCCTGTTGAGCAAGAAAGGGAGATGGTATGGACGATAAGTTGACTCGGCCTGAAGGGGATTTTTTCCTCGTCCTCTCTATGTTTTAGGGGACGAGGAAGAAGGGTCATCATGTAAATGAAGGAGTATCTAAAACCAACTTAGACTGTCAGGCCCTACTGTGGCTCCATTGTTTCTTGCCGCGTCGTTACTGACCGGGGAAGCGGGCAAGGGGCAGGGATGGCATTTTGAAACACAAGGAGCTACGAGGTCTTTAAAAAGGAAACAAATGGGTGTTGAATGGGTTAGGTGGTGAATGCCTTGGTTGGCTACCTCCCTTTTAAGGGAAAGAAGTCTTTTGGTGTATATATACTTACACCATTGAAAATGTTACGCAAGGGAAAGAAAGGGACAAAAGAGAAGGTAAAAAGAAGTCTGGGAAATGAAAAATGAGGATTAAAGGACCTGGGTGGCTGTATAGTGGCCATCTGCACAGGACAGGGAGGCAGGAGCGACACACAAGAATTATATAGAAAAAGCCTGATCGAAATATACGGGGAAAAGTGGACATTGTGGCAGCATTGAAGAAAGTCTTACGTGGTATTCCTTTGTACGGGAAAGGATGACAAGAAATGTATATCAAATAATGAGAATGAAAAGAAGTTTGTTGTGAGGGAAAAAGCTGAGAGGCTGAAGAAAAAAAAGATTTAAAATAGAAACATTATCAACAGTGAAAGTTAACTCTTCACCAACTAAAGTGTCTGCTACTGCGAATAGAATCGTTTGGCAGTATAAAAGCAAAACCCGCTAATTCAAAAATAGAAGCAGAACAGTTTAAAAGCCGAGGTGACAAATCTATGTAATAAAAGTGTGTATGTGTGCGTGTGTGTGTGTGTGTGTGTGTGTGTGTGTGTGTGTGTGTGTGTGTGTGTGTGTGTGTGTGTGTGTGTGTGTGTGTGTGTGTGTGTGTGTGTGTGTGTGTGTGTGTGTGTGTGTGTGTGTGTGTGTGTGTGTGTGTGTGTGTGTGTGTGTGTGTGTGTGTGTGTGTGTGTGTGTGTGTGTGAGAGAGAGAGAGAGAGAGAGAGAGAGAGAGAAATAAGAAGCATTGATTAAACATAAATGAGGACATTAGAAAAAGAAGAAAGGATGCAGGGAGAAAGAGACTGGAAGCTAGTGGAAATTTTGAATCAGAAAAAAAATATGGGAGTAGGTGGGATATTTAATAATATGTTGTGAATAGGAGGGATATGCATTAACAAATTATTGTAAATAGGACCAGATTTTTTTTTTTTTTTTTTTTTTTTTTTTTTTTTTTTTTTTTTTTTTTTTTTTTTTTTTTTTTTTTTTTTTTTTTACGGGCACCATGGATCCTTCCCTTTGGATCGGAGGAGGAGGAGGAGGAGGAGGAAGAAGAAGAAGAAGAAGAAGAAGAAGAAGAAGAAGAAGAAGAAGAAGAAGAAGAAGAAGAAGAAGAAGAAGAAATAGAAGAAGAAGAAGAAGAAGAAGAAGAAGAGGAAGAAGAAGAAGAAGAAGAAGAAGAAGAAGAAGAAGAAGAAATAGAAGAAGAAATAGAAGAAGAAGAAGAAGAAGAAGAAGAAGAAGAACTCCAACACATCTATTTACATAAAGTGCTTAAGAGACCATGTCAAGTCGCGGGACTTTTTTTTTTTCATTTTTTCAGTTTTGTTTCATTTATACGTTCTCACTGTCCATGCTGATGAGTACACAAGGTACTGTATGTACCAAGCTTTGCATATTTTGTACAGACAGTAAGCCCACAGGTTTTTATTTCTTTTACTTTGATCGTGATACCAGCAATAGTCGGCAGTTCGGCGAAAAAAAAAAAAAAAGGAATTTCTCTTTTTTTTCTTCTTCTTCTTCTTTTTCTTTTGTTCCCAACGTCGGCGGGCCCGTAACCCAATGAATATAAAAAAGTCTACCCTAACCTTTGAAATGATTAGAAGAGGAAGAGAAATCCCATGACTTGAAAAATGTACGTTTTTTTTTTTTTTTTTTTTAAGGAAGAGATAGGCTGAAATAAAAAAGCTGAAACAAAAATTCCTGTTAAGGCCAGAATGTTTCTATTCGTTGGGATACAGGCCTGGCGACGTTGGAAAACCCGAAATCAAAATAAAATTAAAACCGGTAGGATACAGGAAGGGTTACAAGTAAAGAGAACTAGCTAACAATCGAGGTCAAGCAGAAGTACAAGAAGGACATTAAAGATTAAGGAGAGAAGAGAATCCATGCGTCTGGTATCTACATTGAGGCATATTAGCGGAGGGGAAGGCTTTGATCCAGGTCCTAGGAAAAGCGAACGCTTTATTATTGCAAATGGTACACAAAACTAAACTGTGGGAAGTGCTGGAAAGCCAATGAAATGGGAGGGAATCTGTTAAGGGTGCTAAAGGACTTATAAATGCGGAATAAGTAATGTGCTCGTTTGGTGTAATTATAGTTTTTCCAAACAGAAATTTATATTCACTATAAAGGACACCCATAAAAGAAAGGATTTAATATATATATATATATATATATATATATATATATATATATATATATATATATATATATATATATATATATATATATATATATATATATATATATATATATCCATAATTATATTATATGTATATATACATATATATTTAATATTGCGGGATTTAAACACTTTCATCAGGATAGAAACCGCAAGAAAGGTGGGGATGTTCTGTTGTACGTTAAAAACAATGTCCATGTCTGTGTTTTAGAGAAAGTAAAACAGGATGCATATGATATTTGTGGGTAGAATTAACCCAAATAAATGGACAAAAAAATTAATACAAATGTAATATAAAGGCCGAAAACATCATCATTAGCAGACGGCAAGCTGTTGTTTCAAGAACTGTCTAGTTTCTTCAACCGGAACTTTTTGATAATGGGTGATTTCAATTGTACTGACATTGATTGGATGACCCTTGAACAGATTTTCTCGGTGACAGTTACTTAGTTCAGCATGTAGAAGAGCCCACAAGACATGGAAACTTACTCGATCTATTGATCATCCGTGGAAGCATGATAACCGATGTAGAATTTGTTGAAACTATTGCAAATAGCGATCATAACTTAGATTCAAACTGTTTAAAATTTTTAGAATAGGTACTTGTGTATCTAGAATACCCGATTTTAGTAAAGCTCAGTTCATAGGACTACGTCAGGAGCTTGAGCTTAAGCTTACAGACTGGGAGGTAAAATTTGGCGAAAGACCTGTAGATCAGATGTGGGAAATATTTCAAAATAAGTTTACTAAGATGATTCATACTTACATCCCGTTTAAGGACAGACGCCCCCAAATCAGGCTCGCCCAAAATGGCTTGACAAAGAAAATGAAAAAAGTTTTGCTAAAAAGAGACAGGCTTATAAGAAATACAAGTGCTCGGGTGCACCTATTGACTATTAAAGTTATGTAATAATACAGAGAGATTTAAAAAAGACAATAGAAAACAAAAACGACAACACGAAATGAATATCACTGATAAATCCAAAGAGAATCCCAAAGAATTCTATAGTTACATTAGAGATAAAAAGATTATTAGGAATCACATTGTCCAACTATTATCTACTGACGGTCAATTAGAGTATTCAACCGAGTGAATGTGTGATATTTTATACAACTATTTTAGCTCAGTATTCGTAAACGAAACACTTCAAACCTACGAAAAATCTAGGGTGAACTTACTACGGTAAATATAACAAAAGAAAAGATTAAAATCAAAATTTATAAAACACCAGGGCCTGATGGTTGGCATCCAAGAATCTTAAAGAAAATGAAAAATGAGATTGTTGTTCCATTAGAAATTATTTTCAAGAAATCCATCATATCCGGAGATGTCCCAAGAGAATGGAAGCTAGCTAACGTTACTCCCATATTCAAAAAAGTTGACAAAAAGAAACCAAATAACTACAGGCCTATAAGCTTGACTTCAATCGTCGGAAAAATTATGGAAACTATCATCAGAGATGCTATTGAACATCATTTAGAAAGTAACTGTTTGATCAATGATAGCATGGATTCAAACGGAAACGTTCTTGCGTGAACTAACTTACAAAATTGTGCGGAATGGCAAATCAATTAGATATTCAAGAAGATTCAGATAAATTACAGCAATGGTCTGAAAAGTGGCTAATGAAATTTAACACAAGTAAATGGAAGGTTATGCACATGGTAAAAATAACAGTAGGTACGATAACAAGTTATTTGAAATTTCGTTAACAAAAGTGGATATTGAAAAGAATCTCGGGGGTAATTATCAGTAACGATCTCCTATCATCTAAACAGTGTATTTCAGCCTCTGAGAAAGCAAATAAGATTCTAGGAGTAATTGCGCGATCTTTTGACTTCAAAAGTCCATCTCTCATTAAAAAGCTATATAAATCGTTAGTTCATCCACGTTTGGAATATGCTGTTTCCGTATGATCACCAAGTCTCATTAAAGACATTGACGGATTGGAAAAAGTACAACGGCGAGCCACAAAACTGATTCCAAACATAAAAAATAAAGCATACGAAAATTGACTAAAACATATGAATCTGTTGTCTTTAAAAAAGCGTAGACAGCATCGAAATAGACCATATTTTTACACTGAATGAGAATTCGACAAAAAATAATGGTCTCAAACTGTCAGGAAATAGATTTAATTGGGAAGTGGGTCGAAACAACTTCGCCAACCGTGTAATGAATGGAATAAACTTCCTGCAGAAACAGTGCATTGTAGTTCAGTTCGAAGCTTTAAGATTTGTTTAGATAAACATCCAATCAAGATGCTGTATTGACTGCCATTTATTCTATATTATTTTTTGTTTGTTGTTATTTGTCTGTTTGTTTATTATTTGCTTGATTTTCACTTATTATCATTTACTTTTTACCTGTTTGTTTATTATCTAACTATACCTATGAATTTATTTTTGTTATTTATCATTATTTATATTATATATATATTTTTTGATCATTATTATATATATATATATTTTTTTCGCATCCGACCTAGTTATGGACCAAAAGCTCTCCTGTCGGCATGCTCCGCCTTTGTAATCCTAAGTATATATATGCATATATATTCTTATCAACCACAATTAATCTTAATTCTAAACCATCAACATCGAGAGACTCGTGACAAGTGATAGTGATTTAACCGATTGCGCCATCAAGAGATATAAATTGAGCGTAACTTTTCTTGTATATTTGTATGCTCGAGTTACATACACGTACACGAAATTATATATGTAAATACATAAATATATATGCCCATATATATATATATATATATATATATATATATATATATATATATATATATATATATATATATATATACCAAAGGCTTTTTCCCCCTTATAAGGGAGGTAGCCAAAAATCAAAGGCATAAAATTGACTCCCGACCATTCCATCCCTCACATACTCCACTCCCATCCAGTCTCTTCCCTCCCTCTTGTCTTGGCTCCTCCTGGATGACGGGTCATCCCTGCATCTTGTCCACTGCCCTGAATCAGAATCAGTGTCACAAGATACAGCACATCCACAGCAAGGCCACATCAATAAATCGGCGACCCCCCCCTCTCCGTCCCCTCATGATAAAATGGAGAAGACGGGGAGAAATCCCTTCGGGCTGCGTCAATTTATTTTTCACACATACTCTCTCACCAACCATCCCCCACCCACTCCCCCTCATGCATCACAGCATCATCCATACACAACCATTCTCCATTCACCCCTATCTTCTGTCCTCTCCCGTTCCTCCTCAACCGACATTCCCCTCTTTCCCAATGCCCCTTTTACCCCATCCATCCATCTCATCCTTGATCGCCTCCTCATATTCGCTCCTTCCACCTCTGCCTTCCACACCTCTTTTACTAATCTTTCTTCGTTCATTTTTTATGTGTGTCCAAACCATCCCAACATTCTTTCATCAACCCTATCTCCCAACTCCCCTCCACCTCCGCTCCCCTCCCCACCCCCTCGCCTCTCGATCCATCCAGTCCAGCAACCCCCATCACACCTCCCAAGAACATAAGAATGAAGGAGACTGCAAGAGACCATAAGGCCTACACTAGGCAGCTCCGCATCCATCACCACCTGTCATCCCCATCCATAAAGTTGTCTAATCGTTTTTTAAAACAACTGATAGTTTCAGCGCTTACTACATGGTTACTAAGTTTATTCCATTCGTCGACCAGCCTATTAGTAAACCACTTCTTGCCTATTTCCTTCTTAAATCTAAATTTGTCCAGTTTATAACCATTACTGCGAGTCCTGCCCCGTTGTTTTAATATGATGACCATGTTTGCATCGCCCTTGTTAAAGCCTTTGATTCTTTCCATGTATCCAAACCATCCCAATAATCTTTCATCACCCCTATCTGCCATCTCCTTTTCTACTTCTGTTCTCCTCCTCACCTCCTCGTTTCTCACTCTATCCATCCTTGTAACCCCTACCATACTTCTCATACGTTTCATCTCAAACGCATTTAAACCTCTCTCTACCTCTCTTATATTCCAATTCCCCGCCTTATACAGTGACGTAGGCACAATCACACTCCCATAAAATCTTCTCTTTGTACCCATTTCCAGATGCATGTTTCTCATGACACTTTTTAATCCCCAATGCATTTACTTGCTTCTTTCAACCTACAATTTACCTCCACCCCCACTCCTCCATTTCCTACCGTATGCGACCCAAATACTTAAAACTGTCTACTTCCTCCAGTCTCTCTCCTTTAATGATACATGGACTCCAAAATGATACATGGACTCGGAAATTTGCCTTACGAAGAGAAGCTTAGGCACCTAAACTTACACTCTCTGGAAAGACGTAGAGTGCGGGGTGATCTAATAGAAGTGTTCAAGTGGATCAAAGGCTATAACAAGGGTGAAGCAAACAAGATCATCTTAATAAAACAACAGGGCAGGACTCGCAGTAATGGGTATAAACTGGACAAATTTAGATTTAAGAAGGAAATAGGCAAGAAGTGGTTTACTAATAGGGTGGTCGATGAATGGAATAAACTTAGTAACCATGTAGTAAGCGCTGAAACTATCAGTTGTTTTAAAAAACGATTAGACAACTTTATGGATGGGGATGACAGGTGGTGATGGATACGGAGCTGCCTAGTGTAGGCCTTATGGTCTCTTGCAGTCTCCTTTATTCTTATGTTCTTATGTTCTTACTTCCAACTCTCCCTTTGTATATATCATCACCTTAGGAGAGAGGCCAAACGCAGAGTATGTGATCCAATGTATTTAACGTTTCGCCCACCAGGGCTTCTTCAGAAATAACCCTGCTGGGCGAAACGTTAGATACATTGGATCCCAAACTCTGCGTTTGACCTCTCTCCTACAGTGCTGTTGCAATCGTTGCTGCTTTTACTCATCTCATCACCTTACTTTTACCCACATTTACCTTCAACTTTCTCCTGTCGTATGCCCTCCCAAACTCCGTCACTACCTTCCTTAATCCCTCCTCTGACCCTGCCACTAGTTAAGTGTCGTCCGCAAACAACAACTGGCTCACCTCCCATTTCTCTCCATTATCTTTAACCGTCTCCAATCCCCTGCCTATTACACTCGCATTTACCTCCCGTTACACCCAATCCATGTACACATTGTACAGTCATGATGACATGACACAGCCCTGACACAGCCTAGCCTTTACTCAGACTACTTGCTCTCTCCATTTACAATTCTAAAATAGGCTCGACAACTCTCGTAAAGACTTTTGACTGCCCTTAACAGGTTCCCCCAAATTTCATGTATCTGCAATAACTCCCACAGCGATTCCTCTCTTTACTGTCATAAGCCTTCTCCAAGTTCATAATGCCCAAGAAACTTCCTTACCATTTGCCAAAGCCTTCTCACAAATCTGCCTCGCCACAAAAACCTGATCCACGCAACCTTCCTCTACCTTTCCTGAACCCACACTGCTCCTCACCAATCACTCACTCTGCCCCTCTCCTAATCCTCTCAATTAAAACACTTTCATTGTAGTAGTAGAAATAATACAATAATACTGTTATTTCCATTATATCTTATGTCGATCAGACCTGAGTGGGGTCTGGGAAAAAAATGACAGGGGAGCGAAGCGACCGAGCGGGTGATGGATAGGTAGCTTTTGTATTTTTCAGCTTTAAATAGTTCAATCTGGTGCACACTGTATTGAATATCAATCCTGAACAGCACAAAATTACTACGAGTAACAGCTGCGAGCCTATACATGTTTTCTTTCTTTTTTTCTTTTTATAGTTTGGTGAGAAAAAAATTACGGAAATAATGTCAAACTGCGAGAAAGCGTTCTTAAATATGCTGAATTTCACGGAAACGCGGAAATTTCACATGCCTGGTTAAAGCTTATATAATCTTTACAATTGTCAATCGTATCATATTCACTACAATTACTAATAGTACTAACAAAAGCAATGGTAGTATTTGTTATAGTACTAATGGAAGTAGAAATGAAATAGTAATTGGCTGTCAGTGTTGGTAGTTATAGAGTTATTGTGTTCAGAACTCCATGGCACGTATTGTTGCCGTTGCCGATTGGTGAGATGATAAAGAATGTTGTTCTGGTGGCGTTATCATTGTTGATGGCGATGATGGCACATTTAGTGTGGTGGCGATGATGTAATTGCTCTTGCTGGTAGTAAAGGTTGTGGTAATGGGTAAGATAGGAGGTAGTGAAGGTGGTTATGGTGGTAGTAGTTGTGGTGGTGGTGGCAGCGGTGGAACTGGCGGTGGTCATACAGAAGGCAGTGGTGATGAAGATGGTCTTGACGGTGGTGGTGTAGTGGTGGTGGTGGTGGCGGCGGTGGCACCGGCGGTGGAGGTGGTGGTTGTTGAGATGATGGTGATAATAGTGATAATGGTGGTGTCTGCTGTATCAGTTGTAGTAGTTGTGGTGGTGGTTATAATAGAGGGGGTGATGGAAGAGGTGGTGGTGGTGGTCATGGTGGTAATGGTGATGGTAGTGTTGGTGGTAGTAACGGTTGTGGTGTTGATGACGGTGTTAATGGTGTTGTTGGCAGAGGTGAAGGTGGTGGAAATTACGGTGGTGATGGTGTTATTCTTGGTGATGGTGGTGGCAATGATAGTGGTAGTGATGGTGATGTTGTGTTATTGTTGGTGGTGATGGAAGTAGTGGTGATGGTGTTAGTAGTAGTGGTGATGATGGTGGTGGTAGTGGTGGTGATGCTGGTGGTGTTGATAAAGTTGTTCCTTGTAGTGGTAGTGGTAATGTCATAGACAGTGGTGGTGGTAGTGGCAATGGTGCAAATAGTGGTAGTGGTGGTAGTGATAGTGGTGGTGGTGGTAGTAGTGGTGATGATGGTGGTGGTGTTGATAAAGTTGTTGCT
>NC_134806.1:49308509-49323509 GCF_046742065.1 Oratosquilla oratoria
TTAAGGTTTTTCAGTATTTCATAAATTTTAGCATTGTAGTTATTGAAATAGCTTTTACTAGTGGTCATGATACTGAATACAAACTACAAAAATATCATATAGTTCTTGCATTGCTGCCGTTTCAATGTAAACATGGTCATTGAACGACATGGAGACATTAAGTAGTTTTTGGGCTATTGGTTTTTTACAGATTCTGAACAATGTGTGTATTTTCTTCTGTCTAACTGTCTTGCGATCTGCACCACAAAAGGTATAGACATTTTTTGTTACACTGAAGTCTAATCTCTTGCTACATCGTTCAGATGTATCATTAATAAATCCTTACTAAGATGAATCTGATTTTTGTAATGGTTGAGTTATACTGTCAATCTTAGCCACATCCATTTTGAAAACTTCTGTAGCAAGATAAGGTGTGGTATTTCATGATACCCTGCTCTTGCACTGTCAATTTAAGAATCCTAGCAGCGGCGGCGCCAGGAATTTTTAGTTGGGGAGGCAAATTTTTTGTAATATGATAATACACATATATCATCCTCATTTCAGAAGGGGAGGGGGTTAATGGTAGGGCTAGCACTGATGGCTGACAAATCTTTAGCCCTGGCAATTAAAAATTCCACTTAATAAAATTATTTCAATGAGTGTTTTAAATTTTCAATTTGCTCATTTCAGTTGGGGGGGCTGGCCCTGGCGCCGCCACTGAATCCTAGTAACTCGAATGTTATCACTGTCTGTTTGGTTGGCAAGTGAAACACTAACACCACGGCCAATTTCACCACTAGAAAGGTACTCAGATCGCTTCCTCTTCTTCTGGCTTATGTGTAACAGAAGGAGAAGTCGAGGATGCCTCATCCTAAAAAGAAACGAGAATACTACTTGAGAATACTACTGTTGTATTGCTACACAAAGCTAAGACTATACTTTATACTTAATTTAAACTTTAAACTTAGAACCCACTGTCGGTGGAAAAAGATAAAAAGTGAGATGATTGTTCCTGTATATTTCGACCACTCTCTGTGGTCCTCTTCAGCAGAATGATTACAAAGGTATAGTACAAGAATATATACATAGTAATGAGGTACATGAAGGGGGACCTCATAATTATACAAATATAATTGTGTATTAAAAATGATGAAAGGTAATTGCTTGAAAATAAGTATTCTTATAAGAATTATACATACTGCTAGTAATCAGGTCACTGTCTACCGTGTGGCTACAGGGTGCTGTATCTAAAAATAAATGTGTCACTTCATGAAAATTCCCAGCATCGGGTAGCAGTTGATGTTTATGCTATTCTAAGCACCAGATACAATTCCTGAACTGTTCTTTATCTGATTTCTGAAAATGTAGGTATGCACACCATTATTCTAGGTCATATAGAACATGAGTTCTGACATAATATGCAAAATAATGTTGAAATTGGTGGCCATCTTGACTTTTTTTTGGGGGGACATATCATAATGTTCAAAACTTCTAAATCTCAACTAGTTAATTATTCATGAGGTATTTGCAAAGAATTCATGCCAAAAGTCAACATTAGGAATAAATTATGTATGTTATATATTTATGTATTCATGATGCATTTATTATAAATTATTATGGATCAGGTATTTTTATGCATTGCTTCACAATTGCCGTGAAAGAACAAATTTGGTAATATTTAATTAATTTCGACCTTGACCTTCACCCTAACTTCATCACTTCTCCCTAAAGAAAATAATGTCAGTACTAGATTTTTCACCTCCAAAAATCCCTAGCATGAGGTATTACGCATATTTTAGTGGCAAGTAGCTCAAAAAAGTTATATTTTCAATGTGGCTACTGGCGGCCGCCTTGGATTGGTAATTTTCAGGCTGTTTGCCCCGTATGATGAATTTGACACACTTACCAAGTTATTCCTTGGCGTCAAATTAGCTTAGAACAGTTGAATCCTCTCATAAATTGAATGCATACATGTCCGACGCAGGACTATTAAGTTCTCGGTCTTTTTCCAATTATCACTATTTACTTTCTTATATTTTTTCATCGACATATTTCTTTACAAAGGATTACAAAGGCGGAACATACCGACAGGAGACTTTTTGGTCCATAACTAGGTCGGATGCGAAAAAATATATATAATAATAATAAATAAATAAAAAATAAGATAGATAAATACATACATACATATACCAAGGCTTTTTTCCCCCTTACTAGGGGGGTAGCCAAAAAGGACAAGGGACAAAAACATTCCCACCCATTTCATCCCCGAAAACACTCCACACCCCTCCACCCTCCCTCCCATCTTAGCACCTCCTAGATAAATAGAATGAAATAAAAATCATAATAATATAAATAATAATAAATAAAATGAATAAACGCACAGGTATAGTTAAATATAAACAAACAGATAAATAGTAAATGATAATAAATTTACATATAATTAATAATAAATGAAAATCAAGCAAATAATAAACAGACAAATAATAGCAAAAAAATAAACATATTATAAAAAATAGATGGCAGTCATTACAGCATCTTGCTTAGATGTTTATCTAAACGAATCTTAAAGCTTCGAACTGAACTACATTGCACTGCCTCTGCACGAAGTTTATTCCATTAATTAACTACACGGTTGGCGAAGTTGTTTGTACCCACTTCCAAATTGAATATATTTCCTGATAGTTTGAGACCATTATTTCTTGTCGGATTCTTATTTAGTGTAAAAAAAATTGCCACTTTTGATGTTGTCAATCCCCTTTAGAATCTTAAAGACCTGCATCAAGTCACTTCGAAGTCTACATTTTTTTATGGAAAAGAGATTTATATGTTTTAGTCGATTTTCGTATGATTTATTTTTTATATTTGGAATCAGTTTTTTGGCTTGCCGTTGTATTTTTTCCAACCTGTAAATGTTTTTAATGATATTCGGTGATCATACGGAAACAGCATATTCCAAATGTGGACGAACTAACGAGAGATGGACTTTTGAAGTCAAAAGATTGCGCATTTAGTCCTAGAATCTTATTTGCTTTCTCAGAGGCTGAAATACACTGCTTGGATGATTTGAGATCGTTACTGATAATTACCCCCCGAGATTCTTCTCAATATCCACTTTTGTTAACGAATTTCCAAATAACTTGTAATCGTACTTACTGTTATTTTTACCTATGTGCATAACCTTGCATTTACTTGTGTTAAATTTCATTAGCCACTTTTCAGACTATTGCTGTAATTTATCTAAATCTTCTTGAATATCTAATTGATTTAAGTGATCATTTGCCATTCCGCACAATTTTGTATCATCAGCAAATCTGGAAATGATAGATTTTAGTCCGTGGTCTATATCATTTATATATACCATGAATAGAAGTGGCCCAAGAACGAAACCCTGAGGAACTCCACTCGTAACATTTTTCCATCTAGAATTTTTGCCATTCAAAACAACTCTTTGTTTTCGATCATTCAATCAATTACTAGTCCAACTTAATAGGCTACCACTTACTCCGTGTGAAGCTAATTAAGTAAGTAGCCTTTCGTGGGGGACGGTATCAAAAGCTTTTGCAATGTCTAAATATATTAAATCTATATTGTTTCTTTTGTTAGTCACGCAAGAACGTTTCCGTCTGAATCCATGCTGGCTATCATTTATCAAATAGTTACTTTCTAAACGATATTCGATAGCCTCTCTGATTATAGTTTCCATCATTTTTCCTGTTTCTCTTGTGTAAGGACATTGTGACAGGAGGTTCTTGAGTCTGACCAAAGCCGCCACCTTTGTCTTATATGCTGCGAGTGCTACAACACTCAGTCTTTTTTTCAACTGCTGTTCTTGTGGTAAAATCATCTTCAATCGGTAGCACAACGCGGAAGGCGCGTTGCTTCACTCACATACCGTCGAAGGACCCCACGGATTCTCCGAGCAAATTTTCATGGAGTCACCCTTCCCACTCCAAACAACTTTCGACAAGTTTGATTAACTTATCTCAGCCATGAGGGTCGACAAGCCTGTGAGTGGGCTCAACATCAGGGAAAGGTGCCCCCGGAGCTGACGTTCACGAATTGTGCTTGAAACTGACCTAGACTGAGTCTCATGGAAGTCTCTAATTTAATACAAAGTCATTCCAGCGATACCCTATGATTCTGCGAAGATATTTAGTACCAAATACATTGAGACGTCTCTTCAAATCAACATTCGATGTCCGTGTCTCACAACCGTACAGCAAGGTAGGGGGCACAAGTGATGAGGGTCTTAGTCTTCCTTCATAAACATCGAAAAGCCCATACAGTCTAGTTGAGTGTGTCCATGATACCATGGGCAATGTCAATTCTTCCAAAAACTTTCTGAAATGACCTAGAACTGTTGTGCACTACAGTACTAAGGTATGTAGATATTTCGAAGACTTCAATGTCCTCGCCACTAGCATGGACAGACTGAACACTCGCATCCAGTAAGCCCCCAAATGCCTGGATTTTGGTCTTGGTCCAGGAGACCTGGAGTCCAGTCTTGCTTCTACGTGCACTGACTCGGGGGTTACAACCAGGATACCCGATAACTTTAAAAGAAGAAGAGCATCATCAACAAAGATAAGGTCACTGACCTGAGTGTTCCAATTTGATGCTCCGCAACAACATTGATCGACAAATCTGTCCAAAACCCAATCCATGCAGTTGTTGAAATGTGTTCGTACGAGGACACACCCTTGTCTCACTCATGAATTTACAGGAAAAAAGCTGGATACACCCCCTCCATAACTTAGACCATTCTATGTCCAAGACATCAAGCTAATATTCCTCCCAAGAATCCCACGGACCTGCAGAAGTTCCCAAAACACCCCACGGGTTCTTAGAATCAACCCAAGCTTCAAGAATACCCGTTGAAACTCATGGAACATGAATCTTTAGGAATCAATCAGCTGTTGACCTGCTGGGCGTGGACCCAGAGTACTCAGGCCTCTGAAACATTAGTAGATGTGAGCTATGAGCAGTATGATATTGTGGTAATTGTTGCAGTCCTGTCGGTCTTCTTTCCCCTTCTAAATAGGAACAACCAGACACTTTTTCAATCAGAAGGAATGACACCGGAATGCCAGACAGCAAACAGCACCTCATGCAACCTGTGGATCGTGGCCTCACCCCTGACTTTCAGCAACTCTACAGTGATGTTGCAGATTCCATCCTTAAACTTACTCGCAGCCTCTTTGACCTCTGTCAGAGAGGGCGGAGATTAATTTATCGGTGGATCAGCAACCGCCTCCCGACAAATTAAATATGCAAGTAAAACTCAAACATAAAAAGATAAAAGGTAAAACCATTGATGGACATGACAGCGTTTTAGTTAGGCGTCTTGGCACTTTCATCTGGAGTATTCTTAATTGTCTCTCCTAGAAGTTTATTCCATTCACTGACTATACGTTTGGCAAAATAATTATTCATCTACTTCTAGGATAAATCTATGTCACGGCATTCTGATGCTTTTTTTATTATTATTGTCTGGTTAGTATTTGCTGTACAAATTTTCCGATTATAATGTTTTAATTTACTTTGAAATCTTGTATATATCAAGTCCTCTTGATTCTCAGCATATTAGGGAAATCAGGTTCAAATGTCTTAGGTGGTTTTTATAATGTGTGATATTTAGTATCAATTTTGCTATTTGTAGCTGTACTCTTTCCAATTCATTATAGTCTTGAGGCATTTGATGTCCATATTAGTTTCCCAGGTTGAAGAGCATTTTTCTGGCAGCCAAGAGAATTAACACAAGAGCCGGATATAGACGCCAAAGGGTTAATGAGGTTTAGGGACCAGCGGAAACGATATTCTTCACCTTTCTCTCTCTCTCTCTCTCTCTTTCTCTTTTTTCTACTTCTCCCTGTTTTCTCCTTCCTCTGATTCTTCTTATAGTTTATCCTTTCTTCTTCTTACACATTTTCCCTTTATTTTTCTTTTGCTTTTCTTAATATTTCCATTCTCCTTGATCTTTTTTCACTTTCTTTCACTTATTTTTCCATTTTTTCCTCTTCTTTCTTTACTTTTTGTTCCACTTTATTAGTTCCTATTTTCCTTTTCTCCTTACCACTTTTTCCACTTCGTCTTTTTTATCTTTCCTTTCTCATTCTCGGTTTTCTTTCACTTTTCATTTATATTTGTTTTCTTTCAGAAAAAAACAACTAAAAAACTAAAATGGGATCAAGAAGTTTTACTCCCAACTGCTATACCCTCATGAGGAATATTCAAACTTTGATGTTGGCATCGGATCACGTGACGTATCAAAGAATAACGATTTGATGGAATATGGACAAACAACTTATGATGTGTGTTCTTAATCTTTTAATCTTCAATTTTAAAAATAATAATAGTGATAACAATAAAACAGAATAAAAAAATAAAAAATAGATAAAATAAAGAGAGGAAAACTGCTTACAGCCAGCCATAACAAGATCGTCAATGGTGTACAGGCTTAATCGAAAAAATTTAATCAAGACAGTTTCAGCATTTCATTACCAAAACGTCACTCTACGTTTGATAAAACTGCATGGGATTAACCTGAACAAAATTCTTAATAATACCAAATTAGACACATTGGACAATGATTGGTTGAGTAAAATAGTTTAATCGAGGCAATGTTAAAATCTTCTAGAGGCAATAGTAGAGAGTAGGATGACAAACATCATCAGAATTATGGAAAGAGAAAATAATATCATTTACATGGACTGAAGGATCATAGTCTCGATCCAGAAGAAAGAGGATAGGATGATATGAGCAAATTACCAAGTAGTAGCACTCCTTCAGACTGGATACAAAGTATTTGAAAGGATAATATCCAATAGAATTAAGGTCGATTCAAAAGAGAAAATCCATGATTTTCAATGTGGTCTCCGAGGATGTAGATCAACAATAGATCAAATTTTCATAAAACAATCATGAAGTAATGGAAATATGGCAGAAATAAGTACCATTCATTCATTGGTTTTAGATCAACAACAGATCAAATTTTCATAAAACAATAATAAAGTAATGGAAATATGGCAGAGATAAGTACCATTTATTCATTGGTTAACATGCCTACGGCAGCATCCACCAACCGTCAATGTGAAACATAATACCAGAGTTCGGGGTAATAAGTTAACTGATCAGGATGACCTAGGTGTGCATACAAGATAGCAAAGCAAAGGCGTGCGTAGGATGAATGCTGTGAAATCCCTTTGATAGTAGCGGGTTCCGTCAGGGATGTATCCTATCAGCTTTGTTATTCAAGTTAGTGATGGAAAAGGTAACAAAAACAGCTATTCACGGAGAGGACGGTATCAAGTTAGATAATATAAACAACATAACTTATGCTGATGATTTTGATGTCATTACTGAAAATGGCGAGGAGGTTACCAATATGGTAAATACTTACAAAGGGCTAATGAAAAATGCGGCTTGCAAAATAAATATACTAAAACAAAACTAATGTATATGAGTAGACGAAACAACAACAAAAACCTGAATTCTAAAATAGACCAAGAATCAATACGGAGTGATAAAATCCGAGTACTTAGGAGTAAAAAAAAATTAAAACAAAATTAATAAGGAAATAAAGGGAAGAATATCGGCAGCGGGGTTTCTCTTAAAAGATATCATTTGGAAAGAAAATATATATTGCGAGCAACATAGCTGCGAACCTGTAATTCAATAATACGACGTATATGCCTCTGAAACTTGGGTATTAACAAAAGAATTGGAACAATGGTTGATGTTATTCGAAAACGCAATACTGAAAACTATTACAGGACCCATCTTTGATAGAGAAGAAAACGGATGGAGAAGAAGGCACAACTGGGAACTTAGGAAAGAGGATTAACAGGAGAAAATTACAGATGCCGTCGAGAGAAATAAGTTGAGATGGGCTGGCCACTTTACATGCATGGAGGATGTAGAGTTTGCTGCACTCATGATGGTAGCTAATATAGGAGGTACTGTGGGTTAAAAGAAATACACACGTGCACCTTGTCTGTGTATTCTCGGTTTCAATCTTATAACAACAATAGAAATTATATAAACAACCGCTAGAGGGCAGTTGTGTCAACAAAAGAGAAATGCCATGCGCAGTACGATACATAATAAACAAAATAATATTTGTATTCAAACCTCATTTTATGGATTCCAATTGTACAAAAATATAGTAATATGAATTCTCATATTACCCAAGTTACAGAATACTATACAAAAATATATAGAAAAATTATATCCTTAAGTTTAAATCTCAACAGAGGAAAGCAGGACACCAAAAAAGGTGATTAACGAACGCGTGGAAAGGAGAAAATCAAGAGGAAGACCTCAAATGAGGTGGATTGATAGCGTGAAGGATGAGGTGGGGGAGAGACGGTGACGGTCCAGAAAACTAGATGGAACTTGGATAAGGCAGAAGGTGTGGAGGCTTGATGTTACCGGATATGGATATGCAAGGGGGTCAAGACCTATCGGAGCAAGTAAGTTATGTTAACACCCTTAAATGCCAAAAATAATTGTCTGAAATTAATCAAATCACCTGCAGTTACCCAAAGCAAAGTCATTAAATTTGCCAAATTACTGGGTCTTGATGGGTAAATCGAGAATTCGGGATTTTTTTTTTTCTATTTGTTATTTCTTTATTTCCTATTTGTTTATTTCTCTCTATATATTTATTTATTCGTTTATTTACTTATTTATTTATCCTATCATTGGGTTTCTTCCAGTGGAGTGCCACACAAATAAATGAGACTTTCGGTACAATAGGCTTTAGTCACTCCCGAAGCTGTCCCACGGAGAGGAACAGATCAACAGACTGGATGATTGCCGTTCGGTACGGAAGGGGCCGGTTCGAATTCTGGCATGTAAATCAGTTATGAAACTGTTAAGACCATTTCAAGACACATCGACGTTTTGACAACATGTTAATCATGATCAGACTATGGAACCTAAACCCTTTTCCCGAATTCTACGGCTTCGGTGTAGCTCCCAAAAGGGGATTAAATTAAGGCTTTGAAGACGGTTTCCGTCGGCTTGATTATTAAACCGAAAGAAACCATATTGGCAAAATCGCGTGATATTGACGACAGGGCTGTTTGTGACTTGGGGAATGTATAGGGCAGCAAAGATTGATGGTATTGTTTAGGCTAATATTTGTTTGTAAAACACCAATGTCAGACGACATCCTATGTGGCATTGTAGTCCACGTGTCATGCATGTGACATATCGTATGGAATTTGCATATGGTTACGGTGAGGCGTCAGGACACGTGCCTAGCATATACATGTACTTATACACATACTGTACGTATTTAGAGAAGCAGAGAGAAATGAGAGTTTGGGTGGTGAGAGTTGTCTAAGGAAAGTTTTACATGGGTCACATTTTATACCACTCCTGATGGGTCCTCGGTCGGGTTGCAATGCCTAGATAGGGATCAATTGTCCGGTGTTTCATCTGTCTAGCACGAGGACCTTTTATACATTTGACAAACAAATATATCCCTCACTTCCATTTATGTTCTCGTTTGTACATATGTACGCAGCCTCAACCATTCTTCTTGCCTTCTTCTCTAAACCTTTTTTTAGACAATTTTAGCCTCCTTCTAGTGTGGCAAGTGACCATGTTTATCCTTATATCAGATATTCTGTGGGGTTTAAGGTCTTTTATCCAAACACCAAATTGACTCTCGCAAATATGATGCAGAACATCCCTTACATCGAATTTGATAAACGACACTTAAATACTGGGATTTCTTTCTTGATAAAAAAAAAATCCCTTTTCTTTCCTGATAAGAATAATTGCTATCATATTAGAGGAGGCTTTGTCTATTTTCATGTTGCCTTTCATGAGGACTATGTTGATGCTTTCAGTGTTTAGGGAATTGGGAACCGATATAAATGTGAACGTTTTGTTCCGTGAGTGTTTGTCCTCCTACTGTGAATTTCCTGAAGTTTAGGCCACTAGGGTATTTCATGTATATATATATATGAATATATATAGATATGTATATATATATATATATATATATATATATTCATATATATATATATATATATATATATATATATATATATATTCATATATATATATATATTTATATATATGTACATATACCTATCCGAGAGTTGACACTTTGACGAGGTGGATAGGCTTGAGAATCTTAATGATCGAGCTAAATTCTCCTGATTTTTGACTGTCCTCGGGAACGGTCAACAAATAGTTTAAGATACAAGGAGTAATTGTTGAGTTAAATAATTGGCTCCTATACACCCCTTTAAAAGACGTTTGCAAGTAGATGTGCCAGGATGCGAATATGACCGGAAACGGATCTCATGGAATCAACTAAGTCAGGTTATGTTGGACAATTCCTCTGGGATTATCCCGAAATAGAGTGATAATTTAAAAGACATTTGTAAAGTAAGTGTGATTAAATGTGAAAGGTGAAAGAGTTTACTAGATATTCTGTTTAAAAAAAATGAAAAAAGTGCTTTTTTTATTTACAATATTTCTGAACCTACAATTATGAATTTAGATTCCTCGTTTTTTCGAACAACGATAATTATAATCATTCAATAGCGTATCAGACATTTAAATCCCTTATTCTTTACAATTTTTGCAATTAACAAGCTACGCTATTATTGTAATATTTCTAAAGTTACAATTATGATTTTATATTCTTTATTTTTTCAACAGCGTTAATCAATTAGTGTCATAATTATTCAAATCCCCTATACCTTAAGATTTTGCAGTTAAACATTTACGCAAATATTGGAAATAATAAACAATCGCGTTTTATTTGCAATATTTCTAAAGCTACCATTACAATTTTAAAATATTTCTTTTTTCGAAAAGCGTTAATCTTTTAGTGTATTGAATCTTTAAATTCCTTATCTCATATGATTTTCACAATTAACCAGTTACACATTTATCTGGTACACAATTGTCCTGGTATGCAATTGCCCTGGTGCGCAATTTCCGGGACACATTTGTCTGGGAGGTAACTGTCCGTGCACCCTCGCCTCCCTGTGGGATGACTCGAGGGCTTATACCAGGACCTCTGCAAGAAGGACAGTATCACCAGAAAAAAACAAGATCAGTGAACTAGTCCATGGAGATGTTGGAATCGGTTGGAGCAAGAACACACCCTTGCCTCACTCATAAATTAACACACAAAAAAATAGACCCGCATCTCCCATTTTTTTTTTTTTCTTTTTTTTTTTACAGCATTCTCTGTTCCGAAGTGTAAGTGTAAACCAGTCATCAAGTCAATATTCCTCTTGGGAATCCTACGGATCCAAAAGAAGATCTCAAAGCACTCCACGATGCACCAAAACAAACACCTTTTTGAGACCAACATGAGCTGCAAGAAACTTCTGTTGAAACGTCGACGCTCCACAACAATACGAAGTGCTAGGATCCAATCAGTTATTGACTTACCTGGCGTAAAGTCAGACTGTTCAGGCTTTTGAAACTTTAGCAGACGTGAGCAAACCCATGCAAGCAACTGATGGGTTGCATAATAGTCCTCATTTGCATAATAGCCCTCATCATCTTCAGCGATTTTCCTGACGTATTTCTTTTTGTTCATTTTCACGAGAACCCTAGTCCTCCGTTTCTGAGTCTTGTATCGGCCCAGTTTCCAAGCTATTGTGAAAACACGTCCAACTTTATGCTCTACTGTCTCCCGCAACCACACCACTCCTCAACCCTGAACACTCTCCAAAGCACTCCTCTGCAGATTTTCACGTTTAACCCTATACTTCCCAACTGCTGTAATGATTATCATCTATCTTATATTATTTGTTTTTGTTTTGTTAGCATTTGTCTGTTTGATTCTCATTTATTATCAGTTATGTGTCAATTTATTATTATTTTCTATTTACCTGTTTGTTTCTTATTTAACTATATGCATTTATTTATTTATTTTATTTGTTATTTACATTATTATAGTATTCATTCATTCATTTATTATTATTATGATTTTTTTCGCATCCGACCTAGATATGGACCAAAAGGTCTCCTGTGTTAGTTCCTGAGGGTCCCCAAGAGTACCAAGTATTTCAATCCGATTAGAGATTGCTACCGCATAATTCTGGGCACACGTATCATTCCTGAACTTCTTCAGAACAAAAAAATCCAACGAGTACTAAGGACGGAGCCTTTATTTGTACGACGTTTCGCTTATTACAGCTTTTTCAAGTACCTAACAAGTACATGATCGATCTCCTTGACCACTCCTGCGGTACTCCATCGGTTCGGCTCTCGTCTCTGGAACCAGGAATCATCAATACGCAGTTTTCTGGACTTTGTAAAGTTCAGAAAGAGATAACCGTTTAATGTTATTGGTTCCAGAATTATTGTGGGCGGGGGGAATGCATACTTCATAGCCGGCTCTGTCTGTGTTAGTAACCACACTGAAGTCGCCTAAAAAAATGTGTTTCTAGTGTTAGGCATTTTTCCCACTATAGATTCAAGTTTGGCATAGAACATCTTCTCTTCAAAGTTATATGCTTCAATAGTAGCATATGCTGCAATAAGAGAGATAAAGTCTAATGTGTGCCTCAGCCTCGCCAGCATCAATACGGGATATTTTATCTTATACCCTTTCCATCTGACCTTGTTATGATCAGAGGTTCCGCTGTCGCCATTCTTTGATGTTTTTATTATCATTATTATTATTATTATTATTATTATTATTATTATTATCATTATTATTATTATTATTATTATTATTATTATTATTATTATTATTATTGTTGTTATTATTATTATCATTATTATTATTATTATTATTATTATTATTATTATTATTATTATTATTATTATTATTATTATTATTATTATTATTATTATTATTATTATTATTATTATTATTATTATTATTATTATTGTTATTATTATTATTGTTATTATTATTATTGTTATTATTATTATTATTATTATTATTATTATTATTATTTATTATTGTTTTGTTATTGTTATTGTTAGTTATTGTTATTGTTATTGTTATTGTTATTATTATTATTATCTATCATTATTATTATATTATTATTATTATTATTACTATTATTATTATTATAACTATTACTATTATTATTATTATTATTATTATTGTTATTATTATTATTATTATTATTATTATTATTATAATTATTATTATCATTATTATTGTTATTGTTATTGTTATTGTTATTGTTATTATCATTGTTATTGTTATTGTTATTGTTATTGTTATTATTGTTATTGTTATTATTATTATCATCACAATTATTATTAATATTATTATTATTATTATTATTATTATTATTATTATTATTAATTATTATTATTATTATTATTATTATTATTATTATCATTATTATTATTAATCATTATTAGTTATTGTTATTGTTATTATTATTATTATTACTATTATTATTATTAATCATTATCATTATTATTATTATTATTATTATTATTATTATTATTATTATTATTATTACTATCATTATTATTATTATCATTATTATTATTATTATTATTATTACTATCATTATTATTATTATCATTATTATTATTATTATTATTATTATTATTATTATTACTATTATTATTATTATTACTATTATTAATTGGAGTGTAAGCTGGAGATATAATTTGTAAACGGAAACCTTCATTTTCATAGTATATGGACTTTTTTACTTCGACTCTGAATCGTATTCATTCAACTGTGACTTTTCTATTTCTACGCTAAAAGCTCATACCATCTGTTTTTCAACTATTACCGTGACGTATAATCCTCACCGACACCCTACCCTATCCTTTTTTGCTCTCGAAGGCAAAAGGGAAAATTTCACCGTGACTTGCTTTTAAAACATGTCTTTTGGTGACCCTAATGTTCGTTTTTCGCCTATCCCAGTTATTGTGAGCCCTTAAACAAAGGAAAATTTCCTTCAACGAAATGGAATTGTCGGTCGACAACGAGAATTACGCAGAGAAAATCTGTTGTCGTAACGTTAATTGAGATGGGTTTTGCCATGCGACGAAATGCTCTCCTTAGCTGAATAAAATTACCTGGCAATAGTTCAAGTGTAAAGACAATTCCTGTGGTTTATGAGTAAATAGAAATGGATTGTGTAATCATTGAAAGGAATAAAATTATTCTTTGACTAAATGGAATCGTATGGCATCAACTCAAGAACCTAAAAGCGGTCACCGTTGTGTTAGGGCAAATTCGATTAGTTTCCAAAGAGATTAACTTGCTACCATGCCGTGTTTTTATATTTTTGTGTTAATATCAAACGATTCTATTCAGGTGAAGGGTGGGTTTGAATTAAAACTAGGGTCTCTATCTCTGTGGATTTTATTTTCTTTCTTTTTTTTCATTCAGATCATGAGGGCTTTTCATATTGATAAAGTTTATTTCACGGAAAGATTAATGAAGTCACATAGCGCTATAGAACGGCTTAGGATTCTGATAGAGATGATCTCAGAACCAAAAGATGCAGGAATGTATTTATCAGCAAAAAGTGGAATTCATCCAGGACATTTATCTAAAACCGCCAGCAGAAAAGCTGCTTAAACTCGAAATAAAGTTATACAAGTCCACGAGGACTGGCAAGAGATAATTTGAAAAATAAGCGGAAATAGTGTGTGACTTTCAACATTTAACATAGGAACAAATAGGCAACTGGCCGGTCGACCTCAAATCGATACAGCTGTAACAGAGTGACGTCATACAGTGACGTCATGTCGCTTGCACTGCACTTCTCTTTATCAAAGGGAGAGAACACGGGGAAGATCTGCAAGTCCAGTGATGTTGTCGGTGCCTGATATTCTTATCTAGAAATCTACAAATCTAGAGAGGCATTCTGTATTAGTAATCATATCTGAATCTAGCATTATCATCATATCTAGAAATCTTCAAAACTAGTAATGCAAAAGGTTTGTTTTCATTATTGAACAGCAATTTGTAGATTTAGTCACCATGTTTACAAATCTATCAATCTAGTTGACCTTAAATCATCGCATCTACTGAAGACCTGGCATATT
>NC_134806.1:49336009-49343509 GCF_046742065.1 Oratosquilla oratoria
TCATGATCATTATCATCATGATCATTATCATCATGATCATTATCATCATGATCATTATCATCATGATCATTATCATCATGATCATTATCATCATGATCATTATCATCATGATCATTATCATCATGATCATTATCATCATGATCATTATCATCATGATCATTATCATCATGAGGATATGTGATTAAGGTAGTTTTAGTGATCCGTTTGTTGAGTGTAGTTGGAAAGGATTTTGGGAGGGGTTCAACTAAGAGGACTAGGAAAGAAGTAGAGGATGTAATTCGTAAGGAATAATGTGGGTTTAGGAAAGTTAAAGGATATGTGGATTTTTTTTAAAGATATATTTGTGAAAAGGCTTGGGCAAAAGTTAAGGGCGTTGTTTGGGCCTTTATTGATCCGGAAAAAGTTTATGACAGGGTAGACGGGAAGGCACTGTGGGAGATATTACAGATTTATTGGATTGGGGGAAAACTGCTAAGGATATTCAAGAGTTTTTACGAAAGAATTAGAGTCTGTGTTGGAATAGGAAATGGAAAGAACGAATGGTTTGAAGTATAGGCGGGGCTGCATCAGGGCTGTGCCATGTTACCACGGTTGTTCACTGTGCACATGGATGGGGTGCTACGGAAGGTAAATGTGATTTAATAGCCAGGGAGGTTGTTAGAGATAGTGGAAATAAATGGGAAGTGAGTCAGTTATTCTTTGCAGACAACACTGTGCTTGTGACAGGGTCAGAGAAGGTATTAAGTCAGTGTCGAACTTTGGGAAAGTATGCGATAGAAGAAAGTTGAAGGTAAATGTAGGTAAAGGTAAGGTGATGAAATGTAAAACGGGAGAAGGTGGCAGCAAGTAGGAAGTAAGCCTTAAAGGAGATATGTTGGGGAAAGTAGGTAGTTTTAAGTATTTTGGATTGCATGTGGCAGGAAGTGGAGGAGTGAGGGTGGAGGTAAACTGTAGGTTGAGAGGAGCAAATAAATGACTTGGGGGGAATGAAAAGTGCCAAAAGAAATAATCTAGGAAAGGATGCTATAAGAAGATTATAGAAAGGGTTTGTCGTGCCAACGACAATGTATAGGGAGCAAACTTAGAATCTAGGAGAGGTAGAAAGGAGAGAAAAGCTTAAATATGTTTGTGATGAAGCGTCTGAGAAGTATGGTAAGGGTTACAAGGTTGGATAGAGTGAGAAACGAGGAGGTAATGAAAGGGAGATGGCAAATAGGGCTGATGAAAAAATATTGGGATGGTTTGGACACGTGGAAAATATGAGTGAAGACGTATTAGCAAAAGTGGTATAGAAAGAGACGGATGGAGTAAACTTGAGGGGGCGACCAAGGAGGAGATGGATGGATGGGATGAAAAGGGTGTTGAACAAGGATGCGAGAGGACAGGGCATAGGGGTGAGTGGGGGATGATTGTGTATGGAAGATGTTTTGATGCAGCCCAAAGATATTTCTCCCCGTCTTCTCTATTTCTTGCCTCTGCCAGAGAAGGCAGAGATTTGTCTATTGGTGGACCAGTAACCGCCACCCGAACACCGTCAAGGAGAAGCTATTCGCTTAGAGCAGTGGTTCTCAACCTGTGGTTTATGGAACTCTATTGGTCTACGAGGGTCAATAAAAGGGACCGCCAACCAAAAGCCACTAGCAGTTAGGGAATGCAAAACGATTATATTTAGTGTTGAGGTCATCTCCAGTGGTTTAAGAAACAGTAGTGTATAACTACGGGGTATACGTGAATGTAGATTGAAAACCCCGGGCTTAGAGGGTCACCCATGAGTAACTGCTCAAAATACTCTTTAAAGATGCTACACCACTCCACACCTGATGCTAATTGACCATTAGCTGTTCGGGTCATAGATTTGAAACGGAGTTTTTTCAGGTCTCGATAAACAGGTCTGATGATTATAAGGGAACGAATTTGATACCTGATCTTGCCAGTTTGTCATACAAAGACAGGTACGAGGCATTAGGATTGCAGACGTTGGGTCCAGAAGAAAAAGAGGGGCTATGATACGGGTATACAAGCTGCTTAAAGGTTTTGAAGACATTCACTATGACTCTTCCATACATTTAGCACAACATGCAGGTAAAGAGGTCTATCATTTCTATTTTTACAATTCATGAAAACATTATTCAAGAAAATTACCGACTTTACGTTAAGTCACGAAAACCGCAAATTTGTGTATGGCAACCTTTTTGTTATAGCTTTTTTTCTCCTAGTGACTTTCGTTGTGATTCTAAATATTTTTGTATGTCCATTGATATGGATAGTTTATTACGTATAACTTTTGATACTCATCCAAGGAATTCTAAGTGAAATTGTCTTCCTTTTACCTCAAGTCTGTAGAAAAAATTGGTTGGGCCTTGCTTTTGAGTTTTGCGCTGGAACTTTTGTAAACGCACGACTCGAAGATGATCTTACCGGAAACCGAGTCGATTCCTGCCATTACCTTTGTCCACCTCCTTTTCGGGCATATTTTGTGTTCTTATACATATACTAGAATAATTAGATGGAAGACCCCCACTTAAGGTAAGCGTTTTCTCGAGTGGCCTAAGACCATGATTAGTTCTGTGAAGGAGGCGAAAGGGTCGCACACAGAACTAATGGCTGAGGCAAAATTGTCGAACCTATCGAGAGTTGTCTGGAGTGGGAAGGATGGCTGTATGGTAGCTTCTTTGGAGAGACCATGGGCACGGCCTGTGAGTGAAGTAACGCGCTCGCTGGCGTATACTCCCAATTAATGATGATGATATGTGTATATAAACATATATATACATATCCATATACCAAAAGGCTTCTGCCCCCTTACAAGAGAAGTAGCCAACTAAAGGTGCGGTTATACTAGACAACGGATGGGCTGGATTCCGAACCTAGGCATGCATTTCGTCCAACGCTGGAGGATTTGGGTTGGAATCCAAGCCTAGGGATGCATTTCGTCCAACGCTGGAGGATTTGGGTTGGAATCCAAGCCTAGGGATGCATTTCTTCCAACGCTGGAGGATTTGGGTTGGAATCCAAGCTTAGGGTCACCCAACGTAATACCGTTGTATAGATCTGTTAAAAAATCCTATTTTCATACGTTACTGTATTTTTTCATGTTGACCTGAAAGTGCCAAAAATTATATCTATTTTTATCTAGGATGTATGGAAGCATTGCCGTATGGAGGCTGGATTTTTTTGCTCTCTGTCTTACCAAAAGGGCCAATATTGAGGCATTTCTAAGCTCTTTTTATTTTTTTATTTAGGTAGCAAATGAATGAGCAGGATCTACTCTACATATATCAACCATTAGAATTGATGAATTTTCCCCGTGGTTTTAATAGATACGAAATTGTTGAAAATATTTACTTTTTTACTAAACTAGAGACATGGCTTTTGCATGGAGCAATATAGAGCAACAAAATAGTTATCATTTTTAATGCTCTTTTGAACTGTACAATCTGATTAACATTGTACAAAAATTACATATTTATAATATTTACAGAAAAATAACAAAATTCCATACATTTGACATAAATCATACAAAGTGGAAAGTGTATTTTGCAACAAGTCAAACCATCAACTGAAACTACCAAAACAATCATGATTATATGTATCAAAATCATGTTGCACAGTCATTTGTTAAGGGCTTGCTTCTTGAAGCTTTCGGAGCGCCGCTTGTTGTATTCCACCGTATCAGGACAATTTACCCCGGAGGACAATTTCCCCCATTATCAATTGCCCTCGGGACCATTTCCCCCTAGGACAATTACCCCCGTTGTCAATTGCCTTCTGGGACAATTGACATCAAGGGGTAATTGTCCTAGGAGGCAATTATCCCAGGGGGCAATTGACAACGGGATAAATTGTCCTATCGGTGAACCTGTCCTGGAGCCGATTTCTTTAGTCCAATGATCTTTAACTTTATATTTAAGATCCTTCCCAAGGGGCTTGATCTTACAGTCGTGAACCAATTGATTTTTCTCCTCCAGCTTTCCACCAATCAGATTCGTTGTTACAAGTCGATGTGGCAATATTGTTTACTTCAATAACTTCGAATCTCTGCATATCTCACTTAGGTTACAAGGAATACCATGTCAGCAATTCATTCGAGATCCCCAGCCATTGTTTACAAATAATAATTTTATTACCTCCCTTGTAAGGGGGGAAAAAGCCTTGGTATATGTATGTATGTACCTACACAAAGCGGAAAGCGAACTTAGGCAACTCACTCCCTCGCTCGCTATATTGTCTTATAAACACCTTACCCATAAAATGTAACACCCGTCTTCTACCCCACTTTCTACCTTCTTTTCTATCAGCCTCTTACAACGAGAGCTAATCCCTCTTTATCCAATTGAGAATAACTCAGGTCAGCTTTTGGCAATTTCTTACTTGCAAAGGAAATGGGTTTTTCTATGCCATCTACCTTTTGTAACAATACACATCCAATTCCAATCGTAGATGCATCTACTTCTGCAATTAAAGGGCTTTTCGAATCAAAATTACCAAAAACTGTAGATTCGGCAAAATAACTCTCAATGCCTTCAAAAGCTTTCTTATGGATTGCATTCCATCGAAACTTTACATCTATAACCAGGGGAGCTCTTTAGTTTGAGCCAGCAGTGCTCATCTCGACAATCGGTACGCCTGGTTGGGGGCAGTGACATCAGGACACTGTGGACAAGTCGCCAGTTGCCCGGATAGGACGCTGGGAAGCAAAAGGTTGGAACGTGCATGGAATGAGTGGATGCGGACGGACGAAAGGTGTGAAAAATAGAAGAAATGTAGGCATGCATGAGAAGATCCTTCTTGGGGTGAACCTCGCGTAGAGGGTGATGGTCTTAGCTCATTTGAAGCAACCATGCCTGCCGACCAGGGACTAAGACCGGTTGTGGAGCCCTCTCGGGACATTGGAGACAAACGACCTTCCGAGGCACGTGAGGCGGACCGACAAGTGTCGCCGGAATGGTACTCACCAACCTGCTCAAATTGTAGGCCCCCATAGGTCGAGGGATGGTTGGTATGGTTGTAAAGTAGAAGGACAACCCATCACACAATGATGCGATTTTTTTTTTGTACCCCGAAAAGAAGGGACGCGTGTAATGCTAGAATCAGAGTCCTCATGAATCTAAGTATACGTAGACCATTGGTCGTATCAACCCCTTGGGGGCCCTCTACTTTAGATAGGCGTATGTGAATTTTTACACGCACGAGCCCCCCTCTCCCGCCCTACCACACCCTTCAGGTCGGCGGTTGATGATGATGCCTGGCTTGGGTATTTTCCCTTGTCCGATTCCATGAGTATTGAACTAGGACTAAATTACTGACAAAATTTTCACATTCTATGAGTAACTGGGAAAGTGGTGTAATAATATAAAACGGAGATTCTAGGTAATTGAGGTCACCCGAATTGAGAAATTAGCTGCGGTAGGAGACGACATATGAGAGGCTAGGTAGACGAAGCCAATTTCAGGAGATAGGAATGGGAGAACCCTCAAGGAGGGTTCGCGCCATCAAGGGTGGCATAATTAGATCATTATGCATGATGACGCCGCCCGCACAGGTTAGTCGTGAGATGTCCTCCTCGCTCAAGGGGAAATGTGTAATTATGAAACATAATGGACATAAAATTTGTATTCATAGAAGGATTTTGATGAGGAACGGGGAAATCTGGGCAATATTGAGTTAATTCGATTACACATGATGACGTCGTCCTTACAGGTTGCCAAGTAGAATGCTAAGCGTCCCCAACACTAAACAAGCTAGTTAGGTTAGAGTTAGTACAGTTGTGGCCTCTCGTTACCCACTGGCTAGTTTGTTATTATTTGTCTATTTATTATTTGCTTGAGTTTCATTCATTATTATTTATCTGTCAATTTATTATTATTTACTATCTACCTGTTTACTATTTATTCTATTATTATTTATAGTATTATAATTTTTATTCTATTTTATTTTTTCATCATTATATTTTGTTCGCATCCGACCTAGTTATGGACCAAAAGGTCTCCTGTCGGCATGCTTCGCTTTTGTAATCCTATAGTCCTTTGGTATATGATAGAAAGTGTTCGTGGGGGGGGGTATCGTACCAAAGTGTCATTTATTTTTCGTAAAGCACAGCCGGAGGATCATACAAAAGCCTAACTACCCACTACCCCAATTCCTACCAGTGTTTAATCGATTATCCATTTTGATTTTATTATGTTTTTTTCATGTATACAACTAAGCTGTACATTCTTGTGTCAGTCCCTATGTTCTCGGCCAGCTACCTACCGAATGTTTTTTATTTTGTATCGCAGAGGGAGAAGTATATGGACGGGCTGATGAGGGCGACGGGAAAACAACTCAAACCAGCACAGATGTTACAAGTAACTAGGGACCGTGAACGGTGGCGCTCCATGGTTGCCGAAGTCCAAGAGGATATGGCACGACGGTAAGGTAATCGTATTATAATTTATCTGTAATACTGGATTTCACACCAAATTCTGTCCAAAAATTTAGAATAATAATAATGATAATAATAATAATAATAATAATAATAATAATAATAATAACAATAATAATGATAATGATGATAATGATAATAATAATAATAATAATAATAATAATAATAATAATAATTAATAATTAATAATTAATAATTAATAATTAATAATAATTAATAATCAATAATAATAATAATAATTGATAAAAGCTAGGTAAGAACATAAGGATGAAGGAGACTGCAAGAGACCATGAGGCCTAGACTAGCCAATTCCATATCCATTACCACCTGTCATCCCCCATCCATAAATTTGTGTAACCGTTTCTTAAAACAACTGATGGTTTCAGCATTCAGTAAGTGGCTTCTAAGTCTGTTCAATTCGTTGACCACGCTATTAGTAATCTAATTTTTGCCTATTTCCTTATTAAATCTAAATTTGTCCAGTTTAAGTTCATTACTGCGAGTCCTCCCCTGTTGTCTTAATATGATGACCTTCTTTGCGTCGCCTATGATCCATTTAAACACCTCTAAATCATCACGCCGCTCTCTGCGTCTTTCTAGAGAGTGTAAGTTAAGGTGCCTAAGCCTCTCTTCGTAAGGTAAAATTCTGAGCCCATGTATCACATTTAAATAAGAATATGTACGTATACAATTAGACATAATTTCAGAGAGATCATATCCTGATCAAAATACTAGCAGAATGAATCCTCGTTTATCCAGATGGGGTATTATATTTATATTTAAACAATCCTTTATGAGTATTGATAATTTAGTAATCTTGGCTTTGTTCTTCTACAGGTATTTATAGATATGCATTCTGCAAATTATTTTTGAGAACAATGTTCCTTTACCTACTACAGATAATAATTCATAATTTCTTGGTATTGGATATTTCTCATAATGAAGATGTTTAAAATCACCACAAATCCTCATTTCTATCTTATTTACTTTCAAAACAGTAACAATGGGAAGTCCACATTCACTCTTAGATTCTATCATACTATCATCTACCGATCTCGTTAAGGCATCTTCAATCA
>NC_134806.1:49351009-49388509 GCF_046742065.1 Oratosquilla oratoria
ATATATATGTATATAAGAATATGTATATATCAATATATATACATATGTACATATGAATATATATATATATATGTATATATAAATATATATATATGTATATATAAATATATATATATGTATATATAAATATATATATATATGTATATATAAATATATATATATATGTATATATAAATATATATATATATGTATATATAAATATATAAATATATATATATATGTATATATAAATATATATATGTATATGTATATATATCTATATATATATGTATATATATTAAATATATATATATATGTATATAAATATAATATATATGTATATAAATATGTATATGTATATGAATATATATATGTATATAAATATATATATGTATATATATATAATATATATATATCTATATATCTATAGATATATATATATATATATATATATATATATATATATATATATATATATATATGTATATATTCATATATATATATATATATATATATATATATATGTATATATTCATATATATATATATGAACATATATATATAGAAATATATATTTTTGCTACCAGTGTAATAATAGAGATGACTAAAGGATACATTTACTGGTATTTAATAACAATTAAACTAGAGTAAATTGCCATGTCATGTTACAAACATCCAACAAGTACGCAAGTAAACTTTTTTCTCTTTTGTATGCTTAACACTTGGTAACATGCTAGAGTTGCTGATTTCTTACGTGAACATATAAATGAAATATTCATATATGTGATATTAGGAAAATGACAAATATAACCCACAAAAACAATCAGTAATACATGACTAAGTGAACCATTAAAATTGTGAAAATCCTACATACATCATTCCTGCTCAGCAGATGCACCTCCTTATATTCAAGATACAAACATTATAAATAATCCTGTCTATTTTCATATAGACTTTAGCTTTGCAGTGCAGGAACACTTATTCAATATGCCATATCTAATTATACAAATTATCTCTCTAAAACATGAATGGCTTCTAAGATCTCAAATAACAGAATGCTGGTGACCAGCAGTTTCTCTTGTTCTTGTATACATGAGGTTTTGGACTGAGCTCCATACTATTGTCTTTGTAATGTAATCATATATATTTTCAAATTAAAATAAGTAATCTAACAGCAAATTCAATTCAAATAAGGTGAAATTGAACGTTCTAATCTACCAAATAATGTACTTCATTATCATTTGTTTTTGGTGCCATGTTGTTGTCAAATATACAATTGAATGTTAGAGAAACATTTATATAAATAGAAATCCTTCAAAATTGTTGTGGATGCAGATAACACACCTATAATGGACATTTATAGGTAAGGAGTACCCCAATCCTTGCTCACATACTTTTTTTACTTTAATAAAATAAATTCTTCTTTAGACAAACCACAATACATTTCAACCAATTATGTTCTTTATTAATCCCATTCATAACAAAAAAGGACTACATATTCTTAGTCATTCCTCCTGGCACTTCAATTTCCTTTTCCAGATGTATCACATAGGTTTACATCCTTTTATAAGGTTATAAAAAGGACACTTAATTTTAAGATAAGGAACATGAGACAAAAGAAAAAATTATAGAATGTTTATGATCAAGAAACTCCTGATTTATAGTGATATGGTGATTTATGCTTTAATTTTTTATAGTAACTTTGATGATGATGGCTTCCAACCTGATAGTTCCATCTGCATGCCCCGTCTCACCGGTAGACTCCAATGACTAACAGCCAATATTTCTAAGGTGAATATCAGGATAATAGGATAGTAATTATGCACAATAGAACATATTAAAGTTGCTCATTCATGGCTAATTTACAAAACATGTAAAAAGAAATAAAATGTGCATAACTTACAGCAATTTATATATATATAAACTTGATATATCCTTTGGAATAACCCATATCCCATCTTCCACTTGAAAAATACAGCTCTAAATTGACTCAAACTACACAAAATGGTGATTAATATGTATGCTATACATCAGAGACAACTGTTTCATGTAAGTTGCGAAATGTCGTCTCTTTTGCTCCATCCTATCAGTTTCTGTGCACAAAGCTTTAGACATAATAATAATTAAGATAACTTGTAAAGACTATGGCAAAAAGGAATAAACATGTAAAGGACAGTGAATGTACATAAGAATTCAAACCAACAAATGAAAGAAACTGCTAAAGAATTCCTGTGATATAAAAACCACAAAGCATAATATGGCCTATGGTATTACAATAAAAATTTCTCCAAATAAAAGGAATGACTATCCTTTTCAGGGAACATCTTCAATGTGTTCACCATACAAGTGACAAAAACTTAAGCTTAAATATTTGGTATAAAGTGGTGAGGTTTGTTTACAGTGCCTGAATTGAACAAATAAAGCATGATTACTGCAGAATTGTATTACTTTAATTTCTTAGACCAGCAGTTTCGAAGTGCTGCATGGTATTCTCTTGTAATGACTATAATCAGCTATAAGTAAATGCTTTTATGTTTGTCTTTTAGCAACATAAATGGCTGCTGCGTGCAACAGCCTTGTCATAAAGAAAGGGGTAACTAGAAATGAGACAATAATGAGGCCTGCAGTCAGCACCTCAACATTTGTGGTACAAGAATAAAGAAAAAGAAAAATCTGAGTAAAGCAAGAAAGCAAAATACAATTCAGGTGAAGAATTCATGGCTGCAATTCATTTGTGTTTGTAAAAGAATATAGTAGCAGTCATGTTTAAAAGAGAAAGAGATTAATGCAAGGATATGTAATGGAAGAAAAAGGGGCAGAAATGCTTCATGTGTGACAAAAATATTTGCTCAAGTATGAGGAAGGATCATATATGAAAAGGCTTCAAGGTTTCAGAAAGATGTCTGATGTGGAAGTCATGAAGTGTGGATTAGTGTAAGGGAAAGCTTATGTGAGGTGAGGGTATCATGGTCCATACAAATGCAGTTTCCATTGTACCACTATTCCTTTGGTATTGAGAGTGCAATCCATTTGCACCAACAAGGTTGATGCCAACCAGTTTCCTTACACTACCTATATTTTTCTATGAAATGTACAATAGATCTCTATCCCATAAGACAAAAAAAAAAAGTCTATGCCAACTTCAAGAAGCCCCTCACAGGAAGTCAACAACCAAGTGCCATCTGTTAGTTTGTCAAACTAACAGACAAAATCTCATTGCAGTCTCTACCTCTTTTAGTGATTTGAAGAGGAGGACCAGCAAAGATGATTATCATCACATTCCTGGTACAGGATGAGATGACTCAATTCATAATTATAGGCCAAAGGGTCTTCTTTATGGCCTTCAGACAGCTGAAACTTGACCTGTGCCTAAATCTTTAAGAAGGTTCTGAAGTCTTAAGATCTCCTTTGTTGAAGTTCCCAAGTCTCCCCTGAGCTTCATTTCTTTTTCCTTTAGTTTCTTAATTTCTCGCTGGAAAGTCTGTTAAAAGAAGAATTTTTTTTTTACAAATTGTACAACAAAATATATTGTTTTGTACTTTCATGCTATCCTGCAGTTACAGTACAGCCAAGTTATTTACAATTAAATAAAACATATCTTAATACTTACTACATTTTGTCTTAGAAGATCTAATTTGTCATTCTTTAGTTTGTTTACTTCATGTTTAAGAATATCAACTTGTCGTTGAATTGACTCTGGTTCATCATGCAAGGCACACACTCCTTCATTCATGACCACACTCAGTGGACAAGCTAATGAGGATCTATTGTGAAGAGTCTCAGCTGAAGACATGGATTCTAGACCAGTATCTGAATCATCATTAATTCCTACTTGCTGACCATCCATATCCAGTGAAGTTACTGAAGAGTTATCACTTTCTGATGGTGCTACCCGAGTATGTGGAGTTGTCTCTGGACTGGACATAGGTGTTCTTCCACCACTACTGCCTTTACTACCCTTACTTCGTGAGCTCTGAAGGAATAGAGGTATTCTGGATAGTAACCAAGATGATCTATAGAGAATAATTTCATGAAAAGTTCAATCCAGGATAAATAAAGTACTGGGTAATAACAAGCTACAAAACAAACTTACTGTAGGAGTTCCATCCACAGCACTGCCAGTTGACAATGTGGATTTCTGTTTCTGTGGTTCCACTGCATTGTTTTCTTGTGCCTTTCGCATGGCATTGAGGACTTTTCTGGCAGTATCAATGAAACGTGTTCCTGAGGGCTCTGTCTTAGGTACTTCACGGGCATCTCCATTCCCAAGAAATTCATTACTCTTGACTCGAAGGTCCTCAACTAGGGCAGTGAGAAGGGATGCTCTAGTTCTTAGCTGCAATTAAAACAAAAAATAGAAACTTAGGAGTATATAACAATAGTTTTTATTCAAAGATTTATAGAAAAATTAAAAACTGAATATGAAGAAGACCTCTAGAGTAGGAAATGTAGTTCACAACTTTGTCCACTTCACTCACTTACATACTCAAACACTCACTCAAACATTCACTTACTCAAGAACTCACTTATTTACTCATTCACACTCAGTGGCATGGTTGGTGGAGTCTCTGACATTCACTACAGCGGTCTGGGTTCGAATCCTGCCCAGGGCTGAAATAAAATTCAGTATAGCTGCGCTTCAAGTTGTTACTCCAACTCTTGTGGGCAGGGAGTTGGGGGTGTGTGTGCATGTAAGGTCACAGCATTACCCATAGATCGGTCATACGAGCTCTGAGCTCTTTTCCAGGAGGGAAATTACTGTTGGTCACGAGTCCAACATGTGATCCAAAGACAAAGATTGGAACTCCAGGAAAAATGCAAATTTCGTGGATTTCAGCGATGAGGGAGTACCTGTGTTGTATTAGTAGGGAAGGGGAAAGCTTGTGGTGTAGTGGGCAGGTGAAGAAAAAGGAGAAGGGGAGGAATTATTGAGAAAAATGGAAGAAAATGAGGATGGGGAGGAACAGGCCCCGGAAGTCAGAAGGGAGGTAAACAAAAGGTGCGCAGACAACACATGTGAAGTCGAACAAGTCAGCAAACGGATCAGAAGTAGAAATGTAAATAAGAGCAACTCAATACAAAGTGGAGGTAATTATTTCTATGAATTTAATGAGGGAGGAGACAAGCTCCCCCGATTAGCAAGTCTAGAGGAAAAATTAACAAAAATGAATGAATCACGGGAGGTTAGGTTCAGCCAACTTGCGCTAATTACACAGAGTTGATAAACTGGAAAAACTAAAGAAAGAGAACCAAAACCTAAATAAAGAAATAGAAGAATTAAAAAGACAGTTAAAAGAAGTATAAAGGATGAGAATGATGAATTAAAGAGGAATAATAAAGAGAATAAGAAGTCCATAGGAAAAGAGGTAAAGGGTTGGAGAAAAGTTCAAGAGGATAACAACTGAATTTAGAGATATTGTGAAACAACAGATGAAGAAACACACTAAGGACACAGTTATTAAAGTGATGAGAGAGAAGGAGAATATAGTAAGAGACATAGCAGATAAAAAGAAATGTAGATTATGTTAGGAATGGAAGAGAAACATAGTCCAAATAAGACTACAAGAATAAGAGATCAATAAGAAAAGGTAAACAAGGTATTAAAAATATTTCAAGAAGGTGAACAGGAAATAGGGAAAGAAGTTGAAGAAATATATAGCCTGGGGAAATACAGTATACACAAGACCAGACCAATTATGGTTAAATTTAGGTCACAAATGACAGCAGAGAATGTCTTATCAAAAACAAGGAAACTAGCAAAAAGTGATCAGTACAAATAGGTATGGATAAAAAGAGAGGAGAATAAAGAGGAAAGAGAGGAAGAAAAAATAAAAAGAATCGAAGCTAGGGGAAAAAACGAGAACAGAACAGAGTCAAAGAGAAATTCTATTGGAGAGTGGTGGATATGAAAGTGAGGAAATGGTTCATAGCAAAGAAAAACAGAAAGGAAGCAGAAAACAGGATAGAGGTAACAAAAAATTAAAAGTGTCTTTCACAAATATAGATGGCTTAACAGGCTTGAATGAACTAAATGATTACCTGAAGGAAAAAGAACCGGACATAATGGAAAGTGTGGGGACAAAACTGAAAGGTCCATTACCACCCAACAGTGTAGGACATGGTGCATATAATTATTGAATTAGAAACAGAGAAGTAAAACAAGGTGGTGGAGTTATGTTCCTGACTAAGAAGGATATAAATGTGAGGAATATTACATATGGAAAGAATAGAGTGGAGATGATTATGATGGAAATAGAGGACAGGAACAAGAAGAGCAGGAAGTTTGTGGTAAATCATGTGCCTCCTAAAATGGCTTCATGAGAAGAGAGAGAACACAAGAATATGTTAGAAGACACAAGAATAACACTAAATAAGATAATGGAAGATGGAGGAAGAATAATTATAATGGGTGACTTTAATTGTAAAGAAATCTGCTGGCAAGAGAAAGGGGGAGACAACCTATGGGGAAATGTACTACTTGATATGATTATAGAACACACAATGACACAATGGATACAAGAGAATACTAGGTATAGAAATGAAGAAGATCCATTGAGACTGGACCTAATAATCACATCAGAACCTGAAATAGTGGACAAGACTGAATATAAGACACCACTGAGTAAAAGTGATCACATAGTAGTTGAACTGGAATAAATGAGGAAAAATACATGGGAAAAAATGAACAATATAGAAAAGGAAGATTGGTGTATGGAAAAACAAATTTTGATAAATTGAGAAAATAAAAATAAAAAAGCAGACTGGGAAAGGATACACAAGGAGGAAATAACAGTAGAAGAGAAATGGAAAAATTAGACATAACTTTATAAGGAAGGAGTGGAAAAGTATGTTCCAAGACAAAAACAAGAAAAAGGATATGTAAAATGAAGCGGCCTTGCTGTGGATGTGCTGTGTCTTGAAACACTGCTTCTGACCCAGGGCAGTGGACAAGGTGCAGCGATGACCCGTCATCCAGGAGGTGCTCAGATAAGAGGGAGGGTGGAGGGGTGTGGAGTGTATTCAGGGATGGAATGGGTGGAGATGATTTATGCCTTTCCCTTTTTGGCTACCTCCCTTGTAAGGGGGAAAAAGCCTTGGTATATGTATGTATGTATGTACAACAAAAGATGTAGTGAGTTAAAAGACAAAAGGGATAAAGCTTGGATAAAATGGAAGACAAAAGACCTGAAAAATGGAAAATACATACTAGTTATAGAAATCAATATGTACAAGTGCACAGAGAAGAAAAGAGAAAATACAAAAAAGATGTCATAGAAAAATATAAAGATAAGCAAAAACTAGTTTATAGATTTGTAAATAACAAACTGAAAAACAAACAAGAATTAGTGAAACTATGACAAGGAGGAGTTGAATACACAGAGGAAATAGAAATGGCAGAAATTATGAACAAGCATTTTAAATCAGTGTTTACGAGGGAGAACATACAACTTAGAGATGTTGAGTGGGAGGAGAAAGTCCCCCCTATGAAAGAGATAGAAGTAACAAGGAAAGAAATAATGAATCACTTGAGTAATCTTGATGTTAGAAAATCACATGGTCCAGATGAAATGGCAAACTGGATTTTGAGAGAATGCAGGAACAAACTAACAGACAAAATACATAGTCTAATAAGCAGTTCATTGAAAGAAGGAAAAGTTTCAGAAGATTGGAAAAGAGCAAATATAGTACCAATATATAAAGGGGGAAACAAAGAAGACCTTACTAGCTAAAATTTGTGAAAGAATGATCAAAATTAGATGGGTAAGGCATCTGGAAAAAACAATGTACTAAATCCAAGGCATTTTGGATTTAAACAACTACGTAAATACATACACACATGGAAGAAAAATAGTGTTCAGAGATAAGATATCTACTTGAGAAGAGGTGATTAGTGAAGTTCCACAAAGATCAGTATTGGCACCAATAATGTTTGCTATTTATGTGAATGACATGGACAAAGGTGTGGAATATTACATGAACTTCTTTGCAGATGACACAATACTGTTAAAGTGAGAAATGAGAAGTGGACTTCAACATTAAGAAATGTAGCATAATGGAATTTGGAAAAAGTAAAAAAAGGATATCAGGACAATACAAAATTTGGTGCAAAGGAGGTAAAGAAACTGGGAAACAAAATTGTAAGTGAAACTTATAACTTGCTGCATACACTAAAATTGGTGTATGCAGTGACACTATGGTCACCCAATACTAAAAAGAATACAAGGAAAATTAAGAATCCAGAGAGCAACTACGAAGATGGCCCCAACACTATCAAAACTTGTATGAAGACAGATTGTCAAAACTGTAATTGCCAACTCTGGAACAAAGGAGAGAAAGAGGTGACTCATTGACCATCTACAGAGTTATGAGAGGTATGGAAGTCCTTGACAGAGAAGACATACTAAATTGAGATAAGAGAAATACAAGAGGACATGAAAGGAAGCTCAAAAAGGACAGTTATAGAAGAGACCTGTAAAAGAACAGCTTTCTACACAGATTGGTGGATGTATGGAACATACTGGACAAAACAATATTGTGTGCAAAAACAACACATGAATTTAAGAGCAAATTAGACATGGCAAGATACAGAGACAGGATACCATGAGTATAGCTCCTCTTCCGGTATAATACAACTAGGTAGATACACACACAGTTTTTGGTAAAGTACTGTACCTCACAATCAATTTCTGTGGAAATTGGAGCATGTTGGAGGACTGAGAGGCAAACTACTCAAATAGATGAAAGATTTTTTGAAGGGAAGAGACATGAGAACAGTAGTAAAGTACTGTACCTCACAATCAATTTCTGTGGAAATTGGAGTACGGAGAACTGAGAGGCAAACTACTCAAATGGATAAAAGATTTTTTGAAGGGAAGACACATGAGAACAGTAGTAAAGACTAAAATGACAAGATGGTAACCAGTAACAAGTGAAGTTCCACAAGGTTCAGTACTTGCATCAATAATGTCTCTTGTCAATGACATGATGGAAGGTATGAGAAACTATGCCAACATGTTTACAGATGATGCAAAAACTATGAGAAGAGTGAAAATAGGAGGATTGTAGACTAATGCAAAAAGATCTAGACACTATTTTTGCACGGAGCCAATAATGGGAAAAGAAGTTCCATACAAAAAAAAAAAAAAAGAAAAAAAAAAAAAAAAAAAAAGAGTAATGGAAATGGGCAATAGCAGCAAAACACCATCTTTAAATTATTCCTTAGGAAGTGAACCCATTACAAAAACAAAATAAGAGAAATATTTGGAAGTGTTGATAATAGACCTGTCACCTGACAGACATAGCAGGATTGTGGTAAAAGACATGGACTGCTGCAAAAGATAGTGGTTTTTCACTATATGGACAAAGAGATGATAAAAAAACTCAACAGAACACTGATCCATCAAAAAGATCAAGAGGATACTAAGGGCACAATCAAACTGGTCCCCAGCCTGGCAGATAAAACATATGAGGAAAAATGAAAAGCAATGGATCTGCCAACTTTGAAAGATCAAAGAGAAATATGTGATCACAGTATTCAGGTCACTGACAGGGATAGATTGCATTGACAGAAGAGATCTCTTGATTAACGATGGGAGGGCTTTAAGAGGTCACGGAAACAAATTAAGAAAGACTTGGCCATCCACAAGAATGATGCTGTATAGTTACATCATGTGAAGGCATGAAATGAAGGTAATGCAGCACATACACGTGGGGTCAGATCTGGTGCAATCACAAAGATGTCTATGAAAAGCCTGGTGTTGTCCAAGATCTTTCCAGCACCCATCCACAGGATTTCATCGATATGTGCTGTATGGTATATGAGCGGGACAAACACATGTGTCATCACTCCAAACAGTTACCACTCTGGGGGATTCAGGATCAAGATGTGAGACATACTATGCATGGAAAATGAGTCTCGTATTTACCCAACTGTAGTATACAGGAAAAGGAGCAATGTTCATTGAGTCTCATCTCTTATTCTCTAACTATTACAAAGGGATTACAAAGGAAGTGTATGTTGACAGGAGACTTTTTGGTCCATAACTAAGGAGGATGAGAAAAAAAAAATAGATGGATGAACAAGTAAATAAATAAAATAAATATAACACGATGAAAATAAACAAACAAAAATAAAAATTTATAATAAATGATAAATTAAGAATATAGAATAAACAAATGAATAGTAATAAATAAATGATGATAAATAAGTAAAATTAAATAAATGGCAGGCATTACAGCATATTGCTTAGGTATTTATCAGAATGAATCATAAAACTTCAAACTGTACTACATTGCATTGCCTCTGCAGGAAGTGTATTCCATTCATTTACTACATAGTTGGCAAAGTTATGTCAGCAAATGTCCAAATCAAATCTAATGCCTGACAGTTTGAAACAATTATTTCTTCTTTTACTCACATTCTGTGTGAAAATTTAATCACTTTTGATGGCAATTCCCCTTAGAATTTTAAAGACCTGTATCAAATCACCCCCGAGTCTATGCTTTTTTATGGAAAATAGATTCATATTTATCCTACCGAGCCTAAAATTCATGTATGGTTCCATCTTAATATATATCCTTGACTTCCAATTATCATATTTAGATTTGAACTCACAAATAGCTTGGGCTATATTACTTCCTAAGCTATTCCAGGTATTTATGCATCAATATGGAAAACTGTATTTCTTCATGTCCTTTAGACATATGATCTTTCTTAATTTACTCCCATGTCCCCTTGAAACCCTCCCATCTAGTGTCTGCCTTTTCATGGCTGCTTTTCAGTTCATCAAACTGATGACACTGTACTTGTCCTTGTTCAGTTCTGTAAGTGGAACAAGGCTGAGCCATGGCAAAGTAGACTGTGTGTCCTTCCAGTATGGATTCATAAACTTGACACATTCTTTCTTGTGTGAGGAAGTTCAACAACTCACTTTTAAATGTACTTGATTGTAATGCACCATGGAAGTCAATTGGTCTTTGCTGGGATGGTCCTGTAACTCTGTATACAGTATGGGAATCTCCAAGTTCCTTATGTTCATGTCCCTTAATGGATAGCCCTTCTCTATATGTGTCATACACAAGATGCACTTCTGAAGCAAAGGAGCAAGTTTCCAAGAGATTTGTCTTAGCCAGGCAACCAAAGGTAGCAGGTAAGCTTGAAAGGATGTGCAAGAAGAACATGGCATCATTCAGATACACATCTATGTTTTTTTTTTTTTTTTTTGAGAGAGAGAGAGAGAGAGAGAGAGAGAGAGAGAGAGAGAGAGAGAGAGAGAGAGAGAGAGAGAGAGAGAGAAAGAGCTGACTTGGCTGTTTGTTCATTGCCCTGTTGAGATGACAGAGTGAGAATGGGAAAGGGGTCAAAAGGTATGCAAGGACTGTGGCTAAGTCCACGATTTGTGAGGCAACCAGATACAGCAGCCAACTGGACAAATCTCTGGTGATATAGCCCAAACTGGAAGAATATATGAATTCAATTCTAAATATGATAATTGGAAATCAAGGATATAAATTAAGTTGGAACTCTATATGAATTTGAGGTTAGGTATGATAAATTGGAGTGTAGGAGATGGGACCCAGTGGCCATTGCTCCTTTCCTGTACACTACAGTTAAGTAAATACAATGAGGTAAATACTCACACACACTTGTAAATGCAAAATAACTTACCCCAAGTTTGTGGAACTTCTCTGCCTTTAGACACGCAAGTTCTGCATTAATAAGTTTAGTTAGCATAAATTCTTTAAACTGAAGTCCCTTCTCAAAGATAGCTGGTACTGGCAGTGTTGGACCAAAGAAGGGTACATCATCTCTGGCTGTTACACTCACACGGTACCTTCAAAAGAATGAGAAAAGAAATTAATATAAAATTTATAGTACTGAGGTCTTATTATGTTAAAAGAGTTTTGCCTTATAGTGAGAAAGAATACCACATGGACTGTGGTAATATATATGTTTCTATGTCTCCAAAACCCTATGTGTATGTTTTTGTCTCTACCTATTTCTCTCTTGTTTGTGTGTGTATTTACCTAGTTGTACTTTATGAGACGAGAGCTATGCTCGTAGTGACCCATTTTCGTATCTCTCCACATCCAGTTTGTTCTTAAAATCTTGTATAGTTTTGGCACTCACTGTTTCCCTGTTTAGTTTGTTTCAGACATCAATCACTCTGTGTGGGAAGCTATTCTTTTTCAAATCTCTTCTGTAACACTCCTTCTTTAGCTTCTTCTCATGTCCTCTTGTTTCTCTTCTGTCCCATTTTAATAAGTCGTCTCTATCAAGAACTTCAATCCCTTTCATAATTCTGTAAATGGTCATCAAATCACCTCTTTCTCTTTTCTGTTCCAGTGTTGGTAGATGTAATTTATCCAATCTTTGTTTGTATGTCAAATTTGAGAGTGCAGGTACCATTTTTGTTGCTCCTCTTTGAATTCTTTCTAATTTACTTTTTTTTTTTTTGTACTAGGTGCCCATAGTGTCACAGCATATTCCAATTTAGGTCTTATCAGTGCAACTACTACTTGCTTTACAATTTCTTCATCCATGTGGTCGACAGCCACTTTCATTGACCTTAATAGGATAAAAGTCTCTCCCACTAATTTATTGACATGTTTATCAGGTGTCAAGTCACTTGAGATAATCACTCCCAGGTCCAGGTGTGAGTGTGTATTTACCTAGTTGTATTTTACGGGAAGTGGAGCTATGCTCGTGGTGTCTCGTCTCCATATCTCGTTTTATCTAGACTGTTTTTAAATTCATGTATTGTTTTTGCACACACCACATTCTCATCTAATTTGTTCCAAATGTCTATTATCCTGTGGGGAAAGCTGTTCTTTTTCAGGTCTCTTCTGTAATTGTCTTTCTTGATTTTCCTTCTATGTCCTCTTGTATCTCTACTATCCCACTTTATTAGATCCTCTCTATCAATAATTTCCATGCCTTTCATGATTCTATAAATAGTTATCAAGTCTCCTCTCTTCTTTGCTGTAATGTCTATTGCTTAAGTTTTACCAGCCTCTCCTCATATGATAGTTCTGAGAGCATTCATGCCAATTTTGCAATTGCTCTTTGTATTCTTTCAAGTTTTGTTATACATTTTTTTGTACTTGGTGACCACGTCGTCGCTGTATACTCCAATTTTGGTGTTATCAAAGTGAGTAGTATTTTCTTCACCATCCGGAATGTGTGATTTTCTGATATCAAGGTTTATTACTTGGTCCCTTATTTCTGTTTGTTACATTGATTTCTTTCATTGGGGAGATCTTTCTACCTTTTCTTCTTCCCAATTATGTACATTTTCTATTGTGAATACAGATTTAAAATGTTTGTTCATAACCACCATTTTTACATCTTCTATATATTCCTCATTTCCTTGATGCAGTTTCACTGTTTCTTGTTTATTTTTCAATTTACAATTCACATACCTGTAAAACGATTTAGATTGACCCTTACATTTATCTATTAAGTCTTTTTCATAGTTCTGTTTTTCTTCCCTGCTTATTTTCATATATTCATTTCTCAGTTTGATATATATTTGCCATTTACCCATTTCTTTTTCTTTTTCCATAAATTCCATGCTTTGTCTCTTCTATCTTTTGCCTCACTACATTTTTTGTTATACCAGCACCCTTTCCTACTTTTGCTTTGGTTCATATTTATCTATTCCTTCTTTATAAATTTCTTTTAATATATTCCATTTCCCTTCCATCTTTCTTTCTTCATTAAAGAAGTTTTCCCTATTCACTTTTTTAAAGAATTTTCTGAGTTTCTCAAAACCTGTTTTGTTGCACATTAGTCTTCCTTTTCTGTGTTTCTCATTTCTTCCCAAATCAATTTCCTATTTCAGTTTGAACTCTATTAATATGTGGTCACTCTTCCCAACTGATGTCTTGTTTTCCATTTTATCCACAACTTCAGGCTCTGACATAAATATTAAGTCTAGTCTCGACAGTTCTTCATTGTTTCTATATCTGGTATCCTCCTTTACCCACTGAGTCATTGTATATTCAATGGTTACATCCAGTAGTATATTTCTCCAAAGGTCCTCTCCACCTTTCACTGTCATCTCTTCCCAACATATTTCTTTGGAGTTAAAATGTGTGTGTGTGAGTGTTTATATATAGGCCTGAAAAAGAGTATGAAGAATTTTGGGAGAAGGTAAATAAAGTGGTAGAACAATTTAACCTATTTACCAAGGTCTTCTTCCCTCTTGTAAGGGAGGTAGCCAGCCAAGGCTACTAAGGTTACTACAACACTCACCCCCATGCAATTCCGCTCCCATTCATCACCCATTTGTTTCCCTCTCATTTTATCTGCTTTTGGATTAAGAATTATCCCTGTCTCCCAGCAACTGCCTGGGTCAGAAGCAATGCAGAAAGACACAGCAGATCCACAGGACAACCAGCTGCTTCATTTACAAAACAATCTTCCCCCCTCATTCCCTCATGCAAAAAATAGGGAAGACAAGTAGAAATCCCTTTGGGCTGCATCATATGTCCATTCGCAACCTCTCTTTACTCACACCTATTTCTTGCCTTCTCTCTTCCCTGTTCAAAAGACTTTTGCTCAAAGCCCCTTTCACCCCATCCATGTACTCAAACCATCCCAGTAATCTTTTATATGCCCTATCTGTCAGCTCCCTTTCTACCCTGACTCTCCTCCTCACTTCCTTATTTCTCACTCTATCCATCCTTATAACCCCCACCATACTTCTCAGACACTTCATTTCAAACAAATTTAAATTTCTCCTTTTTGTGTATCTTAAATTTCAAATCTCCACCCCATCAATTGATTGATTATATTGCAATATGACTAAAATATTGCCAATATTGGAAAGGAGTGACAGAAATGGGCAATTTTTATAGAAATATATGAAATATAGTAATGTAAGTTGACATTTCAGTATTTGATGCACCATTATAAAACACTGAACAAAATTAGTAGTACATATTTACCTAGTATTAGGGGTGCATGGCTCAATTGGCTGTACAATAATGTATGCATGCAAGAAATGTGATGCAATCATGGTTGGTGTAAACGGTGTGTTAGCCTCCTGGAATATAATGGCAACAATGTCGTTTCCAATGTGACGCTTCCTCTGGAGTTGTTGAGAGTCATTCTCAGTGTATGGTAGTAAAGTTGAAACATGAAACATCATTTCTTTCTCACGAAACTTTTCATAAATACTCTCTTCACCGGTCTGCCCATGCTGTGTGTCGAGACCACCACGGAACCTGTAAACAAAATAGCAATTCAGTATTCCATCAATGTTGCATATAAAGTGAAAAGAAAAGAAAAGAAAAAAAAAGAAATTTCAGACAAGAGCCAAGTCTGGGTTACATGATAAAATTTCTCTTTACACTTATGTCTTCCATATCATTAGTGTCAGAATCTCATCTTAGAAACATGTGACTAATAAAAAAAAAGTGAAATAACTGGTAACAAAGACCTACAACTTCAGCCAGTTGTAAAGTAAAAACAACTCAAATGATGTTACCAAAAAACAAACTCAAGTGCATATCTAGATTTCTAAAGTCCTGCCATAAAACTTTATACACAACAGGATAAGGTACTTGACTTTGGACAAATGAGAACATTGCACATGATGCTACTGCTGTCCAAGGTGTGGGGGCACTCAACTCCTGGAGACAAAGGGTTCACCTTTCCTTATCCTAACAAGGGGTGGAGCTCTGTGAGCTAGTATTTGGTCTCTGAATTGATTCTAAGATCTCAAGAGACCTATGAATTTGTCCAGTGACAGTTGCCCATTTTTCAGATACTGCAGGGTTTCTATAAAGAGATCACCAAGGCTAATAATGAATTTATTAACTACATTTTGGATATGCTTGCTTACCCTTGGTGATCCTTGAGCTTGATTCTTTGCCCAAGCAACTCCAGGAACTCATCAAAGGCTGGTGAATGGGTTTGGTTAGCAAAAAGATCTTCCTCTGTTGTTTGCCGAGGCTTCTGGTAGATGATCCCAAATTTGGATTCATTGACAAGGACATGCTCATCGTACTTGACAATCTTCTCCGTTCCCTGTGGTGTCAGGACAGGGTACATGCGATCCAGAGTCAGCTCTTCCTTCACCATCTGCAAAGAAAGCAAAGAATGAATAAGGGTATATGACAAGCTCTAGGTCATAAGAAATTATCAAACTTATACTAAAGATTACTAAGAAATGGTTAGAAATAAAAAAGAAATAAAATAAGACATTCACACATTACAAAAAGTGAAACCCCATATCTTTTCTAGAGATCAATCTGTTGCTTCAATTCATCCTTGCAAGAGATCCACAACACTGATGTATCTGGCCACAGCCAGGTTGTCCTATAAATAATTTTATTCCTAAGCTTTTTCAGGTACATTCCGCATACAGACTCTGCCAGTGCAGTGTCTGTACTTTAAAGTTTATAACTGGTGTATACTCCTCATGTTCTATGGATGTGAAACCTAGAAACTAGATAATTATCAAATTATCTATCATTAGTTAGACCCATCCTTGAATATGCAGTACAGTTTTGGTCTCCATCCTATAGAATGGACATCAGTTCACTAGAATCAGTACAGAGGAGAATGACCAAAATGATACATGAGCTCAGAAAACTACTTTTCGAGGAGAGACTTAGGCACCTTACCACACTCTCTGGAAAGATGCAGAGTGTGGGGTGATCTAATAGAGGTGTTCAAGTGGATCAAAGGCTTTAACAAAGGTGATGCAAACAAGGTCATCATATTAAGACAACAGGGCAGGACTCGCAGTAATGGATTTATATTGGACAAATTTAGATTTAAAAAGGAAATAGGCAAGAACTGGTTTACTAATAGGGTGGTCAACGAATGGAATAGACTCAGTAACCATGTAGTGAGCACGGAAACTATTGGTTGTTTTAAGAAACGTTTAGGCAACTTTATGAATAGGGATGGCATGTGGTAATGAACATGGAACTGCCAAGTGTAAGCCTTATGGTCTCTTGCAGTCTCCTTTATTCTTATGTTCTTATAAAGGAAATAACAATGAGAAAATGGAAGAGAGTAACCAGTTTATGAGAACAGAACAAAACAAAAGACATAACGGAGTATATAAAAGAAGGGAAGTGGGAAAGGGAGCTAGAAATAAAAATATATATATATATATATATATATATATAAATATATATATATATATATATATATATATATAAAAATATATATATATATATTTTGTTAGTGTTGCTGACTGGAGGCCATAAAATGACACGTGCAGCAGAGGAAGAAGCCCTAAACAGGTGCAGCGAATCCCATCAACTTTGTTCTAAGTTACTGAGAAGCCTGGGCAAGTGGCAATCATGTGTTGGGGACAGATCCTTTTAATACAGTGATGCCCCACTGATACATTCTAAGATTTTATCTTAGCTAACATTTGGCAGTTTCATTCATCTAACGGAGGCGGAGGACTCGAGAAAAAGAATGAGATCTTTATCACTTGGAGACATTATTTAGTCCCAGACTCTAACCCTTCTCAGCTGAATAAATTCGTATAAAATTAGCCAAAATAGAATATGTAAAGGGTGTCACTCAAGCTGTTCATTCCGGAATTCATCAATGATTCAGCAATTAATGTACTGTGAAATACTAATCCCGAAACGTACTAATCTTGGATCAGTCTGGCTATGGACACATGCTGTTCTGGATTAGAACGGGCAATCTAATTCGAGGGGGGGTGAGGTCCCCGTTGTGAATGAGGTCTAGAGCAACCGAGACCCCATAATCTCAAATTCTCAATACTCCACTCCACCCTTGTCCTTTGCTGGATCATTCGCAAAGTGCGTCACCATGTTGAAGAGAATGCATCTAATTTTCTTGAAAGGTTTGAACGTAATATTACCTCCTCTTAACCCTTCAACACAGTGACTTCTCATATTAATTTTGTTCTGCCCAATGCCTGATGGTTTTAATTAGTCGAGGGCGGTGCCACCCCAGTGAAGAGGATCAAGATGATCTCAATTCAGCCCTTCCAACAAGACGACTCCTTTCACTGGTTTTATTCTATCAAACAACTGAGGATTTAATTCAGTTGAGGGAGCGTTACCATGGTAAAAGGGTGAATGACCTGACCTAAACTGACACGAATCGACCCCGAGGCCACGTTCTTCCAGTCTTCAATACAGCCCACCCAACTACCCGGCCACTCAACCATACACTCACCCAGCCTCCCACTCTCTCACCTACCCAACAGCTTTGTTTACCCTCGTGGCTCCTACGGTCCTACCTCCTCCTCGTCGACCTTGTTGAAGGACTCTGCCTTAAATGAATGAAGCCACGAATTCACGAATGGCGTTTAATGCTGTCTAAATCAGGCTACCACCAGACGATTTAATCTGGACAAAATTAGTATATTTAGTCAAAGTTAGAGACTGAACGTTTATCGGGGTGAAGTGGGTATTCATTCTGGATTTGGCCTTACGATTTTGTTCAACTGAAGGAAAAACACAGAACATGAGTGAGATTATATATGTATATATATATATATATATATATATATATATATATATATATATATATATATATTTTTTTTTGCAGAAACCACCGGGAAATTGAAAAAACAGATACCGAACGTTTTCGTCTATTTAGACATTTTCAAAGGTACAAAAAAGCAATACAGAAAGAAACAATAAATACATAAGAAGACAAGGATACTCGGAGAGGTCCCATGTTACATTTTATCACACACAATTTTGTCAATAATAAAATTGTCCAATTTAAATAAACCCAAACTCAAGTTCATGTTATTTCCAAAATTTCTTTTTATAAAACAAGATTCAATAATATTTCTTTCTATAATATTATTACAAGAAGTAATTATTTTAGAATTTCCCCAGTCAATATTATGACCATAATCCCTTTGGTGGACAAATAATCCACTGGACATTTGCCCCGTTCTAATACTATATTTATGTTGGCCTATTCTTTTTTCTAAGCCTTTGCCTGTTTGGCCTATATAAATAAAATCACAATTTTTACATGGTATATTATAAATACATCCTTCTTTACTTCTTGTGTGTGTGTTAATTAAAAATTCCCCAAGAAGTAAAGAAGGATGTATTTATAATATACCATGTAAAAATTGTGATTTTATCTATATAGGCCAAACAGGCAAAGGCTTAGAAAAAAGAATAGGCCAACATAAATATAGTATTAGAACGGGGCAAATGTCCAGTGGATTATTTGTCCACCAAAGGGATTATGGTCATAATATTGACTGGGGAAATTCTAAAATAATTACTTCTTGTAATAATATTATAGAAAGAAATATTATTGAATCTTGTTTTATAAAAAGAAATTTTGGAAATAACATGAACTTGAGTTTGGGTTTATTTAAATTGGACAATTTTATTATTGACAAAATTGTGTGTGATAAAATGTAACATGGGACCTCTCCGAGTATCCTTGTCTTCTTATGTATTTATTGTTTCTTTCTGTATTGCTTTTTTGTACCTTTGAAAATGTCTAAATAGACGAAAACGTTCGGTATCTGTTTTTTCAATTTCCCGGTGGTTTCTGCAAAAATAGTTTATCACGTGTGTTTTGTGATTTCTTTGCATATATATATATATATGAATAGAATCACCAATGACGACGATGTCAAATAATTCCGACAGCTGTCTCCGGACTCGAGGCAAGTATTTTATTTTATTTATTTATTTATTTATTTATTCATTTATTATTATTATTATTATTTTTTTTTTTTGCTCTACCAGGCCATGGTGTTTTCTAAAACTGAAAATTCAATTTGAGTTTGGTTACCCCAGGGAATATAGGGATAATTTCCAACCTGAGACGACCCATTCTGGTCGTGCCCCAGTTACCCAGCGAGCAATTTTACTCAACTGAAAGGATGCACTCAAATGGAAACAGGATCATGATCGATCTAGACCCCATCTCGATCGACTTTTGCTTCTGAAATGACTTTAATAGTCTGGTTCTAGCAGGAATAAAAATATATAAAACGCACGCCACCTTGGCGAGAGGTTATAATGCACACTCCACTATTGCCAAATTTTATTCCAGTCCCCTTCCACTGGCTTTCCAAGCACGTAGAGCAAAAGTGGTGGCTTCGGCCGTAACCAAGCACCACTTCGCGTGAGCCGTTTATTCATACATCAACGCAAAGCTATCCACGTAATATGAGAAAGATTGCCTCCGTATGGAGGGTACAGATCACTGGTACCCTCGCTCGCAACTACGTGCATTACCACTAGCCTACACTCTCAGACCACATATGGCGAACGTGATAATTTCGTGGGGAAGCTGGCTCACAAATAACTTTTAATTTCGATCCTTTGACTGATAATTCTTCACACACTTGTTCTGGCTGACATACAGCGATTTTACTCAGCCATGGGAAGCCCTTCCATGCCTAGCGAAATTTTTTAAACTTATCTCGATCAACACTTTCACAGCTTTCAATCCATTTCTTGTGACTGCCGTCAAGCAATTTTATTCAGCCAAGGAAAATACCCCTGTGGATCGAATGGGATAAATCCCCACTCTTTCCCACCTATAGGGTGCCACACAGCTGAATAAAATCGCCTGGCAGCGGTCAGTAAACTAGGAGAGGAGAGGAAGTGTGCTACCCGACACGGCTGGGATTCGGGAATATTCGAACGCAAGGCGCATTCGACTCGGAGTGAAAGTGGGCTCACTAGGTCGACCCGCTTGGCCGAGAGACTCAGGGAAGAAATGTAAACATGAATTTCGTGTTGTGCATAGCTAAGAGGCAACATTGGCCAGAATTCGCTTTTGCAACACTCCCACAAATCTAAAAAGAGGTGCAACACTATCGATCATATATTCCTCCCAAGATGAACGTAGCCTCCAAGCGTTAATCAGAATGAAATGTCTTAAGCGGGCCCTACACGATCAATATTATTACGCAATATTCCGTATTGTACGGTAATATTGACACTGGTCCGACACCATCTGCCATTTGGGCTGTGAATAAGGAGTTCCAGAGATCACTGTATCCTGTCCCAAACATCACAATCCATCATACACCGTCAGTGATACTGTACAATACGGAATATTGCGCAATAATATTGATCGTGTATGGCCGCTTTTAAGGTGACAAGGGTTATTGCAAAACAAAATCCACAGGGAATAGTCAGAACAATATTTTTAAAGGTGATAAAGAGTCCTCAAAGATTACCCAGAGGCAGTCGAGAAAGTGATGAGTGTATTTTATTATATTCAAAGGATGGCAATTTCCTTTCATCTTGCGTCCTTTAAGGATTTCATTCTGGCTAAATACCGACGATTTTAGGCAGGGGTCCAACCACAGCTGAACAAAATCGCATGTCTTCAGCCAAAAGTACAGCTTACAGCTAAACGAGCTTGGCTGGTTTAAAAATGTGCTGTTATACCAGAGAATTCTTTATATTCTTTTATTAACTTTTTTATTTTTTATTTGAGAAAATGTGTTCATCCTTGTGTGTGTGTGTGTGTGTGTGTGTGTGTGTGTGTGTGTGTGTGTGTGTGTGTGTGTGTGTGATTCACCATGGTCTTGGATCAGGTGTTGGACTCGTGATCGACAGCTATTTCCCTCCCGGAAGAGAGCTCAGAGCTCATATATGACCGATCTATGGGTAATGCTGTGACCTTACACGCACATACACCCTCAACTCCCCGCCCACGAAAGTTGAAATAACGACTCACGGCGGAGTGATACTGAAATTATTTCAGCCTTAGGCGAGATTCGTACCCGGACCGCCGTAGTGGCAACCGGGAACTCTACCACCGCTCCATCGTGGGTGTGTTTGTGTGCCAGAGAGAGAGAGAGAGAGAGAGAGAGAGAGAGAGAGAGAGAGAGAGAGATGCCCAAATGAACGACACGATACTAAGAATATCTTAAAAATCTAGAAATTCAAATGTTCAACTGACCCTCTGGTAAGCTACCTTAAATAAAGATGTTGACACAGAGGTGACACTGAACATTCAAATATCTTTTTGTTTGCCGTCGGACGGGTGGCAATCGTTCTCAAATATTTTTTTCCAGCCCGCCACAAAACGCTTTTGTTCAGCCTAGACAATAATGCGTATTCACTGCTACAAAAGATAATAGATAAAATATAAAGAATATCTACCCGGCTGTTTTACCGTAAAAATATAAACACTTGGAAAGTGCAAGTCGTACTCTATACTATTTCTAAGCATCCAGATTTCTTTTTTCATTCTGGTTGCCACCAGTCTATTTTATTCATTTCCGTGCCCCCTCCCCTACTCCTCCTCCCTTGGGTAATGAGGGGGACGGTTCGAGAGTCGCAAATGAAAGAACAAAAACGTTAACAATTTCGATATCTTCTCTGCGGTGAACAAAACCTTCCTTCCCTGTCGTCCTGGCCTCTGCCATCACGACGACCGTTACATTTTAATCTGCACCCCCAAGGCCTTCTCACTGACCTCCATCCACTGATGTCCTTGCTGCCCTGAAGCTTAGCTTCTTCCTTTATTTTTACCTGCTTCGTTATAAAAATGTTTTACTCACTACCCATTCGAAGTCCATTGCTTAACAAATGTCTCTTTCACGACGTGCACGACTATATCGGACATCGTCACAGCATCTCAGTAGACTTCTTTATATCGTCCTTTCCACCACTCAAATCATATCTTCAGTTATTAAATCTTCTGCTACGGGTTTCCCAAATTAAAACCTCGAGGCAGCAATTAGTATAACTATCATCTCTTGATTCTCTCAATTTTGCTAACTGTGGGTTGATTCCGAACGTGTTTGCCACGACACGAACCTGCGTTCGAATCCAGCGGCGAGCTGGCGTTAGCTCCTCCTCCTCTCTCTCTCTCTCTCTCTCTTTCCCAGATTGTTCCTTTTCTCTTCTTCTGGAATTCAAAGTTCTTGGCTTTCTCGGTAACGGAAAATTCCTGTCGTTCGTCGTAATCTTTACCATCACAGCCACCGTTTTCTAACTTACAGACCAGAGCCCTACCTTATCTGCACTTTCCATGACTACCCCAGCACCAAACTGCCCACCGAACCTACCGCGCGCGGCTTCCCTTGCCTTTCCCACCCTGCTGCGGCACTTATCGTGTCCTAATCTGATGGTGCGGGGGCGGGAGTGTTCCCGGTTCAAACTCCCTTCATCCCCGTCCCCGTGGGAGTGATACTTCACTAAAAAAAAAAAAAAAAAAAAAACCAGCTTCTGACCCTCCACTCCTTCTGCTAACCGACTAAAACACGAAAGTCTCTCCGACTTCACTGATTTTCTCTCCTTGTCCTTCTGCATATGGCCGACGGAAAGTGATGTCAAAGCAAGTTTTATACCTACTGCCCTGGTCAAGTCTTTGGCCGCATTAGACTATATTTTATGGTGTAAAGTTTTTGTCTACAATAATATATATATATATATATATATATATATATATATATATATATACATATATATATATATATATATATATATATATTATTGTAGACAAAAACTTTATATATATATATATATATATATATATATATATATATATATATATATATATATATATGCACACACAAAAGGCAGAGCAATAAAAGAATAAAAGACACTTTTCAACATCAACCTCACAGTGGTTGCCTCCTTCGATAAGGTGACGGACTTTGGGCCCAGAGCTATTCAAAATCACTTGGCCTTCGCCCGAGCCAAACTTCATGGAAGACATTCCAGGGATCTTCAGTGCTGGATTGGGAGGATTACTGCTATACGCTCTTGTTGCGTTTGTTTGCACTGATTGAATCAAAACCAAATCACTCTCAGGTTAACCGAAACAGCTCTTCTGGTGCCCAGGCGTCCCGCAACGCTGAGTGGAATCGTTTAGTATTAGCCAGAACAAAAGCACCAAAGAAGTGGTCATTGGATCTCAAGGGATTCGCAGCTTTAGACGGGTACATAGGGTTGGAACTCTTGCCCCAACTGTACAAAGAGACACATGATGGTCAGGCGTAACACGTGGAACAATCACACACAAAATCACATTAGATATATTTTCAAAAGCAAAGGAACGTGAACAAAGTGTGAAAATTTGGTTAGGTTGAACTCTATGTAAGAATGGAGAGATTATTCATAAAGGTTTTACTCGTGTAACGTCGTCATCGCTACAGTCCCTTTGTTCTACGCATCCTATTTTCTTATTCCATCCCCCACACCTCTCCTTCCACTTTTCCCATCTCAAGCCCTCGACCGGTCTCATGAAGGAGTCTGTGGCAGATTGTGAGTTTCTGTCAAGCGGGGACCGCGGGGTACCACCCGTGGCCAGGACCAGGTGTAAACAAGTGTGACCATCTCACAAGTCGATTTCCTCCTCCTCCTCTTCCTCCTTGAGCACGACTACCACTCCGCCATTATCGCCGAAACCACCACCTGATCTACGCTATCCTGACCAAAACTCACTTAACCCCGTGTCATCTAACCTAACCTAACCTCTGGCGAATTGACGTTTATGCGACTTTGTTCCATGTGACTCTTTTTTTCATTCACGTCTTGACCTTTGTACATCCGCGACTGCATTCCTCCTTCCATTATGTCTAATTGATTTATGGGTCATTAAGCAGCCCCGGGAATGTCTTTTTATCCCTCTCTCCAAGCTTCTCACATACTGTACCTCACGTCATATGATTCATGATAGTATATGACGAACCTGTGACGCAATATTTTGATTTTTTGAGAACAATGTTTTCCCATCAGTCATCTTCTATCTACATACCTCCCAGATTTAGCAAAGATGAAGATCCACTTTTGTGTCATTTATATTCAAGACTCGGTCCTTGTACCATTTCCATCCCTTTCTCCTCCCTTCTGAGTATCTTACACACACACACACACACACACACACACACATATATATATATATATATATATATATATATATATATATATATATATATATATATACATCTTTTCAACCATATTAATTTTCATTTTAATTCCATGTCATTACGGTCGAGACTGACAAGGAGCTCGATGAGAGCATATGCACAAACTCGCACGTAGTCAAGCTATGGACTCGAATCAAGCTGAGACGTAACAAATGAAATGACTGCAATCAATGCGCCATCAGAAGAGTTATAGGTTTAGCACAATTTTCTATATTTGTATGCTCGAGTTACATACATACACACGAATTTTATGTTCAACCCACCACGCCATGATAGTACAATGGGTAGTATGTACGCATGGGAAAGTATTATACACACACTGAATGGTCCCCAGTACATATATCTTCATCTTTCCTACCACATTTTCATTTCAATTCCATGTCATCACGGTCGAGACTGAAAAGGAGCTCGATGAAAGCATATACATAAAATCATATATAGGCAAGCTATGGACTCGAACCAAGCTGAGACAGTGAATTCAACCATTGCGCCATCAAGAGGGATAATTTTGCCACATTTTTTATATTTCTATGTTCGAGTTACATATACTCGAGTTTTATGTTCAACCACCCCATCATGATAGTGCAATTGGTGTGTATGTGTGTGTGTGTATGTGTGTGTGCGCGTGCATTATCCATAGGTCGGGCCATATGAGCTCTGAGCTCTCACCCAGGACAATAGCCGTCGATCACGAGTCCAACACGTGATCCAAGACCGTGGTGAATCACACATACATCCTTCTTCCTCTACCTCTTTTTTCCCCTCTACCTACCTCGCTGCCCCTGAATCCCACCTCTCTCTCTCTCTCTCTCTCTCTCTCTCTCTCTCTCTCTCTCTCTCTCTCTCTCTCTCTCTCTCTCTCTCTCTCTCTCTCTCTCTCTCTCTCTCTCTCTCTCGGTTCCCATCTCGCTCTGCCTCCGCGCTGTCAGTTCCCATGCCAGCAGCATAGTTATATCCTGTGCACACACTTACAAGGACAAAAAGGTCAAACTCCCATGACCCACAAAGTTTCATGACCCCTAATGACCTTGTAATCATGTATCATCGTTACCTGCCCTCTAGAAGTTGGCCAGGAGCTGTTAGCGATTCGCATCAACTTTTGCAAAGTCCCAGAATCTTCTTCAGCCTAAGTCTGTTTCGTTTCTTCCATCCTGTCCCTTCCCCATTTTTCGTACCGTGTGACTGTCTTCCTTTTATTCTGCCTGCCGCCAGGCTATTTCATTCATCCCTATTATACCCTCTCTGTAGTGAAATGGCTAACCAATCTCTGATAACAATGATAATGATGATCATAAAATCGTTATAGAGTTATGTGACGACGCGTACAAAGAACCGCACAAAATATGACGAGTTCTAGAATATACAGTACTGATCACCACCGTTGATTGCACCTTTTGAACGGTAGGAAGAGTTGATTTGTGCATTCATTGTTAGATGAGTCGTGTCTCTATGCAATCACCTTTGTGGATGCGAATGTTCCGTTGAGTGAGGCTTGCTGTGCTAACAATGTAAACAGTTGCATTGTTGGAGTAGCCAACTGTATGAAAATTACAGAAAATACTTATCATCAATTTTACTATAAGAACTATCACCATTGTTATCATGTTTTTTATCAATATTATATTGATGATGATGATTTATGATGATGATAATGACGATGATGATAATGATGATGATGATGATGATAATCATAATTACTACTACTACAACTATTAATATTATTATTATTATTATTATTATTATTATTGTCATTATTATTATTAGGGCGTCGTTACTCGCAGCGAAGGTCGATCGAGGGGATGGCAGTTCGAACCCTGTCACCGGCGAAGTTGAACCAATGGCATGGTTCATTAAATTCCACGATACAAACACTCTGTGAGGGGCACTGTCCTAGCCTTCCGATAGAGGGAGTTTGTGACGTTAAACCATATCATCATCATCATCATCGTCATTATTATTATTATTATTATTATTATTATTATTATTATTATCATAATTATTATCATTTCATTACTATTATCATTATAATTTTATTACTATTATTATCATGATAATTTTATTACTATTATTATCATTATCATTTTATTACTATTATTATCTTTATCATCATTATCATTATCAATATTATTAATCCATTTCATCTTAGTTATTTTCCTATGGCCATGCCATCGATAACCCATTCACCACTGAGGGTTAGGCGACACGGAAATGAGTATAAAAACAGTCGTCAAACGGCAGCCAGAATAATAACAAGAAGAAGCGACCTGGTATGTGAGGGGTTAATGGTCGCAGCACCGTGAGTTTATTTCCCCTTGAAGCTGTTCACTTAGCTAAGTAGAGTTTGTTTGTTCGTCTGACATTTGTTCTTCCAGAGATAATCTCCAATAACCTTTTCATGATCGCTATTCTGTACTTGCTCTGAAGGTAATGAATGGATGTGGCGTTCTTATGAATATTCATTGGAGAGTGTGTAATCATATATGTGGTCTAATTTCACACACACACACACACACACACACACACACACACACACACACACACACACACACACACACACACACACACACACACACACACACACACACGTTACTCCAACTCTTGTGGACGAGGAGTTGTGTGTTTGTGTGTGTGTGTGTGTGTGTGTGTGTGTGTGTGTGTGTGTGTGTGTGTGTGTGTGTGTGTGTGTGTGTGTGTGTGTGTGTGTGTGTGCGTGTAAGGTCAAAGCATTACCCATAGATCGGTCATACGAGCTCTGAGCTCTCTTCCGGGAGGGAAATAGCTGTCGATCACGAGTCCAACACGTGATCCAAAGACCAAGGTGAGGTGAATCACACACACACGCGCACGCACACACAAACAACTCCGGATAAGTGAGGTACCCCTCCCCACAAACACACAAACATATTTCCATGACTCGTGGTGCCCTTAAACAAACAGTAAACATCTAGAGAATTCGGGAACTCAGATGTCATTCTAAAGCGAGAAAACCCTTTCACCACAGTTTAAATCTTATACACTTTTAGTGGCTGCCACCAGGCGTCTTTATTCACTAGGAGGGAACCCTCTCCGTTTCTGTAAACAAATGAGGGATAGATCTCGTACTCCCTTCCCCTCAATTCTCCCGTTCGGACGTCCTAAAGGGGCATTTCGACGGCCAAACGGTTTGACAAACCCGGTTTGTCAAACAAGTGTTTGAAGTGATGTTTGACCGTGTGAATAGGGTATTTGGTTGTCAAACACGTTCGACAAACGTGTTTGACGACCAAATACCCCCACTCACACGGTCAAACATCACTTCAAACACTTGTCTGACAAACCGGGTTTGTCAAAGTGTTTGACCGTGTAAATGGCCCTTAAGTCTACACTCCAGCCAGAATAAGACCTCTAAAGACCGTCGCCATAGCGACGGGGCTAAACAAAGAAGAAGAATCCTCAGATGCTCCCTCGCCATTTGAAATGTGTAACGACTTGTGGGTAATTACTGTAATTAAGCACTGCAGGAGCCTCGAGGTCAACGGAGCAAGCCGAGGTCAGGGGTCATTATGAGCTGCAACTCCTGGGAGAGGAAGAGACCATAATAATTACATGAGAGGTAAACCTATCCCTTGAGGCCGAGCATCACCTTGGGCATCTGTGATCTCGAGGGTGAGTTTTGCCATTCTCCCTTCCTCTTGGCAACATATCATATTGTGTCATAATATGTCGGGAGTTGAAAATTGCAATTGATCCTTTCAAGTGCCGGGTCATTTAATTCTGACAATGCCAAGCAATTCTATTCCTTTTAAGGAAGCCCTTGACTATAAAAGGTTGATGTCCTCCACAAAAATCTATCACTTGACTAAGAAGGTCAGGCGGCTGCCTCAAGAGGTGCTTAGCTACAACCAAAACAATCACAGGTAACTAATGGAATCAAACTGAGCTCCACGCCATGCGAAATAAGGCCGAAACCAACCCACTACAGGACACAAGAAGTTGAAAGCGTTTTTTCAGAGACACATATTAATCCCATAGCCACTGAAGACGTGTCACAGATCTCAATGAAATAACCTGGTGGCGGTTTCAATAACGGGAATAACTACCACCTAACATTAAAAATAGTTCTGCGAAATACAATGATCCTTTTCCCTGGTTCCTGCAATACTTCTGGTGATTTCATTAACCCGAAGGAAGCACCTTCCCCCTCCATAGAAAATAGTTACTTTGGGACAGTAAATGACGGGCAAGGCGAGAAGTTTCATCAGGACTTCAAGACCGTGGAGGAGAGCTACCAAAGGAGATGGAACGGATCCGGGACATAATCCCTCCCGGACACAATCCCACCCGGACAAAATACCTCCGGACAATATCCCTCCTGGACAGAATCCTTCCATATATACTCTAGGAGGGATTCTGTCCAAAGAGGACATTGTCTTGGGGGGATTCTGTCCAGGAGGCATTTTGTCCGGCGGGATCGTGTCCAGAGGGATTTTGTCCGGTGGGATTGTGTCCAGAAGGGATTATGACACCGATGGGACAAAGGTATGATGGGAGTCTACTGCTGGAACATTAAACGAAATTACACTGAGACAATTCACAAACTCAAGAGCTTCAAGCGCAAATTCCTGTCTGACTAAAATGTGTCTGAGCTTTGTACCTTCATATCAACCAATCACCTAATAATGAGTTTCATGTGAATTTTAACCTTTGTGCTGGTGGAACATGTTTCAAATTGTGTTATGAATAAATGTAGACCATAACATTTTCTTTTTTATTCACCAGCTAATTTAATGAGAGTTTAATTACACGTTTAATCTAATAGACAACGATGCCAGTGAAACGAAGACAAAATTTTGGTATTTTGAAATACCTTGATCGAAAAAAAACTTTCAGGAAAAAAAATCATGTTTGAAACCAGTACATTTATATAATACCAGTGGTTGATATCAATACCACAGACATTTTGTTAACTTGTGACCTATCTTACCTAAGGCTACATCTTCCTCCTTTCTAGAGTTAGGACATTGCCCCTCCTCCCCGTGACCTGACCAATGACCCTTCCCGACGCCCACGCCTTTGGACAAACACACTAATCTCGCTCCCTCCTGCCGAGGCACGTCAGGTGGCCAGCCAAGAATCCCCGACCGTCTGGGGTTCGGACCGGGGCCGTGTTTAACTCGCCCGATCACCCAACCAGCCGGCTAAGCATCTTTCTTTGACGTTTCCTGAACAAAAAATAAAATCTCTGGCGTTAAGCAGAATAAAACCCATAGAAGGAGTCACTGTGTCGAAATGGGACGTAATCACGCACGCACGTACGCACACACACACACAAACGTGCGTGAAAACGTGTAGGGAAGTATTAAGCATACGTAAATACAGTATATGCAATACACACGAATGCACGCATGCGCCCAAACGTACTCATACACACACTAATTCACACAACACATGTACTCAATCTCACACCACTGACGCACACACGCACGCACGTACACACACACACACACACACACACACGACTCGATGACGTGGTGGCAGCGTTCGTGGCCACCACTACGGCGGTCCGGGTTCGAATCCCGTCCAGGGCTGAAATAATTACAGTATCACTGCGCTGCGAGTCGTTACTCCAACTCTCGTGGGCGGGGAGTTGTGGGTTTGTGTGCGTGTAAGGTCACAGCATTACCCATAGATCGGTCATATATGAGCTCTGAGCTCTCTTCCGGGAGGGAAATGGCTGTCGATCACAAGTCCAACACGTGATCCAAGACCATGGTGAATCACACGCGCGCGCGCACACACATTTAATTATTATTAATTATTATTATCACTATTATTATTATCATTATTATCATTATCATTATTATTATTATTATCATCATTATCATCATCAATCATCATCATTATTATTATTACTATTATTATCATTATTATAGCCCTGTGCGAATTTGTACATATTTAATGCCAGTGTTCATTATATTCGGTTTTGTAATTTCCTGTGTGTGGGCGCGATTTTAGATACAGAGGTACATCACCACCTGCTCTCTGTGACCGTTGTCACTGAAAATCGAGTGCCCAATTTTACTATATCATAATTCTCGAGAAAAGTAAGTGTAGCAAGATATTGGCATTCATTTCGCATGCTATGTGTATTGACTTAATATACTTTTAATTGATGCCTTCGAGTGGATACCTGATTTCCATTTTCTACGATGGGGGGGATCGAGGTCCACTTTGCTCTAGATTTTTTGTCCTACCGTAGGATGGGCAATCACTGGGGTAAATGGGCCATGTACAAGTTATTCATGTATTAAAAATTATATCACAACTGGTAAATAAAATTCTGGTAAAATGGAGGTAGGTATTTATTCAGGGTAAAAGTGAAATATTCTAAAACCAATTTCAATTAAAAAGTGAATGAATTTTATATGGCCCATCTACACCCTCGGGTACAGACAGTTGCTCACCGGACAGTTGCTCACCGGACAATTGCTCACCGAATAAGTGATAAATATGACATTTGCTCACCAAAGGATTATTTTAGTTATATTGAAGTTTATTACAGCAATAATATACACACAATATACAAACCTAATAATCTTTTGGTGAGCAAATGTCCTATTTGTCACTTCTCCGGTGAGCAACTGTCCGGTGAGCAACTGTCCTACACCCCTACACCCCAGTGATGGCCCGATTACCCCATCCTACGGTATATGCCTCCAGTGCATCGTTAAGGAGTCTACTTGGGCGAGCAGATCCGGCTGGTTTAAGATGAAGCCCGTCTCGATTACAAGTTTTTTTTTTATCATAGAAATCTTTCCACAGGTTTACGAGCTCTATATATTTTTTAAGCGAGACTTTAAGCGGTCATTTGTGATGAAGGGCATGCTGTAGATCTTCCCTTCCGCAACGATGTGGGAGAGTATGCCAGGTATCATGAACCTGCTACGCAATCGTACGTTTGTATTTGTCCATCATTTCTCCTGAGTTTGCATTCTTGATCTCATTTTGTACCTCGTTCACTATGTACACTGAATCAGCCTTTTCATGATCAATAACTACCTAGATGGCATTTGTGATGTAATTGATTTTGGGTCCAAGAATATAATATACTTTACCTCGTTTTGGAATTTTTCCACAAAATTCCTCTAACTGATGACATGTTACTAAATCACTAGGCAAAATTACTACGGTCCTCTGGTTCGTCATCCAAGTCGGCTAAAGGACTGAATGAGTTCCTTGTCGTAACAGGCTCGATAGGGTTTTTAGGTTCTTCGAGCACTATTTTTAACTGTGGTGAAACTGTCACTCAGGGTACCAACATGATACGGTGCTAGTGGGATGGGGTCAGTTTCCGAGGTTGTCGTACATGTTGAAGCAGAGCTCGCTGCCTCAGCATAAGTAGCATTTGGTAGCGAAGCATCACCACCTATATGAGATGTTACAAATTCTTCCAAGATTTTTCACCTTGCTTTTCAATTCCGTGCTTTCTGCTTGAAATTACTCCACGGATTTTTCATCTGTGCACAGGCGACATATTTACGAGAACGAATAGAAATACTTGGCAAACTTTCCCCTGCACTTGATACATGCTCTCAACAATAGATCCATTTTAAACTGTTATTTTTGGACAGCTCTGTTTCAACGAATTCTGGCTCGAAATCAAATCATATGAGTACTGTATATCTAACGAAAGTGTTATTTACATGACCAATTACTTACAAGAAAAGAAAATACCGTGAATTGATATCGGACTAATCGTATTCTATTTGTCAGGCGGGGTTCACTTCCTTCAGAGAATCGTTACTATTCCCAGATGAACATCACAGTTGACACAAATCCCATTGATTTCCTGCCAGGAACGACAACAAGATTTAATCCTGATGACAGTTATTAATACTCCCTTATAACGACCTAGATCTGTGGGTTTAATAGATAGAGAGCTGAGAGGGGAACGTGCTCAGCTCGAGATATATACAGATAGGTTAGAAGAGATGTATAGAGTGATTTAAGGGAGGAGCGAGAGGAGGGGGAGGGGATGGAGAAGGGGAAAGGAGATGGGATGAGGGTTTATTGTTTGCTGTTTTGTGTGATTCTGTGTGGTTGACCGGGCGAGGACGGTTGTCCTCCCGATGGGGGGATGGGGGGGGGGGTTAGGTACTTCACTGCACTGTCGCCTTAACCGTTATAACTTTTTGACATTTTTCATTTTCATCGATTAGTCGGAACATTGTTTTATTACACCACCGTGCGAGGACTAGATAAGGCTTTGTCAACCTAAAGGGGGGGGGGGTGATGTTTACTTTTACCCACAATGACCGTCTGAACCACGCGGTGACCCATAGGAAAAGGGGTAGCCGACCGACCGATTTTTAAGACTTTCCACACAACAGTGGGATCCCCTGTATTCACCTTGGTCTTTGGATCACGTGCTGGACTCGTGATCGACAGCTATTTCCCTCCCGGAAGAGAGCTCAGAGCTCGAAGGACCGATCTATGGGTAATGCTGTGACCTTACACGCACACACACACACCCAACTCCCCACCCACAAGAGTTGGAGTAACGGCTCGAAGCGCAGCGATACTGAAATTATTTCAGCCCTGGGCAGGATTCGAACCCGGACCGCCGTAGTGACAGTCAGGGACTCTATCAACCGTGCCACCGAGTCGTGTGAATTGGGCATTTCCGGACACTGTTGCAATGCTGCAGCGTTGTTTTGCACTTTTAGAAACTTTTGGAGCACTTGATCACTAGAACTCCTTGTGCAACGTTGGTGATGCGGTCACGGTTCGTTCTGGCCATCTTTCCACCAACGTATGACATTCTCGCACTGGTTGGCAGCCTGGGAGCGCCTTCCAACACGTCTATATCCCAACACCTCTAAGTGGAGAGGAGGAGGGAGGAGGAACAGGAAGAAGAGGTGGAGGAGGGGGAGTGGGAGGGAAGGGGAAAATGAGGGTTTAGGGAAGGGGAGAGGGGATTATTTTGTTCACAATAATTAGAACTTCCAACCTTAGGACAATATCGCACCGAAGAGATAAGAAGATAACATGAGAATAAAGGAGACTGCAAGAGACCATAAGGCCTACACTAGGTAGCTCCGTATCCATCACCACCTGTCATCCCCCATCCATAAAGTTGTCTAATCGTTTTTTAAAACAACTGATAGTTTCAGCGCTTACTACGTGGTTACTAAGTTTATTCCATTCATCGACCACCCTAATAGTAAACCAATTCTTGCCTATTTCCTTCTTAAATCTAAATTTGTCCAGTTTATACCCATTACTGCGAGTCCTGAACTGTTGTTTTATGGAGTCATTGTGAAGGGAAAGGCAAGATACGGAGGCAACAGAGCGGAATAGAAGTAATGCAAGTTTAAGATGATCATAATTCTTTTTTGTTGAAAATTAGTCTTCATTTATGAAATAATGCTGCATAAATCTGGTCCTTATAGATATCTCTAAAAGTCCTATTGTCAGCATGAAACCACAATATCAGGCGAGTTCAATACCAGTACTCTTAAGTCAGAAAATTATATCTGTGTATACGATTGCAAAATAAAAACAAACTCATACAATCAATACCTCGTGCACGAGAAAGGAATGGAAGGGGGGGGGAGGAGAAGAGGAAGAGGAGATGGAAGAGAAGTAGGAAGATATATAGAGGAAAGACGAGGGATATTGAAGTCAAGGAGGAAGGGGGAAACAAGGTGAAAAGAATTAGGAGGAAAAACAGAAATGGGTGTAACAAGGAAAGAAGAAGGTAGATGAGGGTGAAGGTAAGGTAGTGCAGGAAGATCAGGTGGAGGAGGGAGGAGGGAGGGCGAGGGGGGAGGGGAAGGGAAAGTGGGCGGGTGGCGGAAGAGGGTGGGGAGGGGAGGGGGCGGGTAGGGGAAAGTGAAGGGGAGGGGAAGAAGGAGAAAAAGGAAGAGGAGGGAGGGGGGAGGAGGAGGAGGAGAAGGGGGAGGAGGAGGAGTGCTGACACAGGAAGGGTGTGTGTCGTCTCATGGGAAGACATCCAACAGGCAAGCCCTATTCACGAGTGCTACCGTGGGTGAAAAGTCATTCAAGTGTATGAAAAGAAAAATCTCAGTTAATCCCGTCAATACGGTGACGAACTTTAAACATTTCAACCAGGATAAAAAAAAAAGGCGATCTAACTACACGTGACAGTAGATTTCTTGTCAAAGTTCAATTGGTTTCAGCTAAATAAACCCCCCAGGCCTTTGGCAGAAAAAATACAATAGTACGTCGCTATGTTGAAGTTAACGTTTCTCATTAAATAAGGCTGACATAAGCTTGAGACAGAGCAAGCAACATGTTCAGCCCCCCCCCCCCCGAGACCTTTTGTCTCTTTCCCATCATCCCCCGCCCTTCCAACGTCCCCACCCACAGCTGAGGAAGGTGTGTGTGTGTGTGTGTGTGTGTGTGTGTGTGTGTGTGTGTGTGTGTGTGTGTGTGTGTGTGTGTGTGTGTGTGTGTGTGTGTGTGTGTTAGGGGCAACTGTAGCGTTTTGGCGATGATGGAGATGATGATGATGATGATGATGATGATGATGATGATGATGATGATGATGATGATGATGATAAAGATGATGATGATGATGATGATAAAGATGATGATGATGATGATGATGATGATGATGATGATGATGATGACGACGACGATGATGACGATGATAATCATGGTAATGACGACGACAACGATTATGATAATGACGTTGTGATGTGGGAAGAGAAGGAAGAGGAGGAGGAGGAGTGTGTGACGGAGACGGCGGCGGCGACGGTTACTGAGGAGTTCCTCTACGGATGTTCTTTGTGATCCAACATGTGGAGCAAAAACAGAAACGAGGTCCTGATTATTCTCTATCCACAGACCTCCGTTAACCTCTCTCATCCCGAGTGGCACTTGAAGCAAGAAAATCCTCGTGATTTCTTCAACCAACGATTCTCATCAAAGGGTCTGTTGTCCCCGAGGGAGCTACAGAGGTATAAAACTAAGTAGTTTCTAGTGGATGCTAAATAGTTTTGTTCAGTGGAAATTATATACGGAGGGTTATAATCAGAATTCCATAAACGGAGGGCACGTGGAGAAACAGGTTGAACACGCCCCTGCCTTACAGTATACGGAGATCTGTTGTAAAAGGGAACTATGGACATTCATAAGTTACCTCCTTCCTTTCCGGATGGCATTTTTTGCTTTCATTCTGGCTGCTGCAAGGTTATCTTGTTTATCTCTGATGTATATATATATATATATATATATATATATATATATATATATATTTATATGTATATATATATATATATATATATATGTATATATATATGTATATACATAATTATCAACACCTTACATAGAGTTTATCGAATTCATCAACATTCTGAGATCTCAGGGGCGAAGCCTCTTTCTAACAAAATCTAGTATAAAATAAATGTGGATCAACATTCCTTCGTAAGTGCAGTGGGTTTCCTTCGGCTGAATCTATTCGGCTGATGGTAATCACAAGAAATGTATAAACTATCGACATCAGAGAAAGAATTAAAACAATCCGAGGAAGTTAAGGAATTCCGAAAGACTCGCACAAACTTAATCTCGAAGTTGTTTCAAGATGTCCGTTCTCTGGTTCAGATGCTTACAGTGATGTTCAAATAAGAAAGGGAATATTTATATTGGAAAAAAAAGTGATATAACATCATTTCATTTCATGGCGCCATATCATTCGTTTTGTTTCCGACTTGAAATAATAATGATAATAATTATGATGATGATGATGATGATGATGATGATTATCATTATTAGTATTAGACTTTGGTTTACAGAAAATGTAAGGTAAACTGGCATTTGGAAAAGACACGAAAGCTGTATGGAAGATCGTATTGTTTAGAAAAATGAGGAAATTGGTTTTCTGAATTATTTTTTCCTGTCTCAATCTACTGCTGAAGAAGAATCGAAAACATCACGTTCTAGAGTTTATTCAACGAATCTAAAAATCATCTTAAACCTCTTCAATTACAGTGACATTCCCCAAGCTGAATAAAATAATTCAATTAAAACAAAACCATAACTCTGTAGTCCTGGGATACCAAACAATTCGGGAGGACCACAATGGAAATAAACATACATGCTTTTTTTGTGTTATCCTCGGCAATTTGCAATTATTATTTCGAACTATGTGTTCTTGTCATTATCTGCACTTCATGTACATTGATTCTTTACCAAATGAATTTATCTATTAATTATTATTTTATTATAACATGAAATATAAATATATAAGCAAGTACGTCGAGGCTACACCACAAAGGATAAGTTATACGTCTCCTTTACAAGCCATAAACCTACCATCAAGTAATAAGCCTTCCCAGCCACAGGCTCATTAACGAACCCTTGGAGTGGAAAGTAGGGTCTTCATCTGACCTTGCTCCGACCGAGACAAAGGCTCCAAGTGAGGCAGGTATGGACTTAGGTCGATTTAGGGTTGACAAGCAGCCAACCCAACGTGGGAACCAGCCACAGGTAAGTCAGGAAAGGGAATAAAACGTGGCATGGATTTGGGAGGAAGTTTAACGAGAATTAAAGATAAGTGAATGGATATAAATGAATTAACATTTGGAGAAATGAACGAATAAATAAATAAATTAATAAATCGA
>NC_134806.1:49391009-49393509 GCF_046742065.1 Oratosquilla oratoria
GACTGACAAGGCCACCAGACCCATCCGTGCTCTCAGACTTGCTCACCAGCTCATTTTCTCCATTATTCTTAATCCCCCAATCACGCGCGCGCGCGCACACACACACACACACACACACACACACACACACACACACACACACACACACACACACACACACACACACACGGATCGATGGCGCAGTGGTAGCGTTCGCAACTCAGCGGTACGAGTTCAAATCCCGCCCAGGGCTGAAATAATTTCAGTATCGCTGCGCTGCGAACCGTTACTCCAGCTCTCGTGGGCGGGGAGTTGTGTGTGTGTGTGTGTGTGTGTGTGTGTGTGTGTGTGTGTGTGTGTGTGTGTGTGTGTGTGTGTGTGTGTGTGTGTGTGTGTGTGTATTCACTTGGTCTTTGGATCACGTGTTAGACTCGTGATCGATAGCTATTTCCCTCCTGGAAGAGAGCTCAGAGCTATTAAGTCCGATCTATGGGTAATGCTATGACCTTGCACACACACACACACCCAACTCCCCGCCCACGAGAGTTGGAGTAACACCCCTCAGCGCTGCGATACTGATATTATTTCAGCCCCGGGCGAGAATCGAACCCGGACCTCCGTAGTGGCAGGCCAGAGCTCTAACCACAGCGCCATGAGAGGTGTGTGTGTGTGTGTGTGTGTGTGAGGTCACAGCATTAATAGATCGGTCATACATGAGCTCTAAGCTCTCATGCGGGAGGGTAGTAGCTGTCGATCACACACACACACACACACACACACACACACACACACACACACACACACACACACACACACACACACAGACCATGGTGAATACACACAGATGATAGGGAGAGGAGAATGAGAGGAGAGAGAGAAGAGAAGGACAAGAGAGGAAGGGGAAAGAGAGAGGATAGTGAGAGAAAAGGGAGAAAGAGAGAGAGAATGGCTTTCTTGTGAGCCTGAACGTGTCTTGGCGCTAAATCGTCTGAAACCCCAACCAGAATCCACTTTTTGGAAAGAGCTGACTCAAACCTAGATCCGCACTGCATCAAGGAGGCTGGATCGGCTGGGTCTCTCTCTCTCTCTCTCTCTCTCTCTCTCTCTCTCTCTCTCTCTCTCTCTTTCTTTCTAAGCCAAAGCTGCTGCACCAGGGAGCTCCTAACGTGACCCACATTGTTGCACCACATTCAGAAGGTTAATATAAGTCGAGGCTTTTCCACCGATCCACCCCTCCCAAAACAAATACATACAAACACACACACACACACACACACACACACACACACACACACACACACACACACACACATATATATATATACAGTATACCAAGGTCAGCCCTACGGGACTGTACTGGCTTCTGGGTGTTAAGTATTACTATCATTATCATTACCAATACTATTATAAATAATATTGTCAATATTATTGTTATTATTATTATTCATTTCCTTTTTCTGTGAACCCTGTGGTAGGGGAGAAAGAATACTGTCACCGAGGATTCCCATTTCAGTCGTAAAAGTCGACAAAAATGGGACGGGGATAAGACTAGGCATTCTACTCTTTGTAACCCCAAAGAGGACATTCCTGAAGAAAAGTTGAGACATAAGATGGTCTGGGAGGAGTTTTCCAACCAGATCCCTAAGGTTTGGGTCTTTCAATGTGCGTGAATGTGGCACAGATAACATTATGGGTCTTTTAATGTGCGTGAATGTGGCACAGATAACATTATGGGTCTTTTAATGTGCGTGAATGTGGCACAGATAGCATTACAAGGTAAGAGATAGGCAGTACGTTTGTGAGAAGAAAGATGGATGTGTTGGCACTAAGTAAACCTAAGTTGAAAGGATGGGGCGAGTTTCATTTTCGGAGTGTAGTTGGTCGAGTGTCAGGAATGAAGAGAGGACGAGGGAGAGAATGGGTGGCTATACTACTTCTCTACTTGATTCACCTCCTCCCCATCTCTTAATTTCTTTCCAAAATATCTTTTCATTACTTTCAAAATTTTCTGTCATACTCTTACCCCATTTCACATCTGCTCTCCTCTTGGCCTCCTTTATCTTATGCTTTACTTCTCTTTTCTTTTCTTTATATCTCTCATATGATTCTCTCGTCCTATTTTGTACCCAATCTGTGAAAGCTCGTTTCTTCTCTTCTACAACCTTCTTTGCTTCCTCATCGCTCACTCACTAGCCTTCCTTCTATTTCCTCCCGTCCTCCTTGTTCCACACATAATAAGAATATTACATACATACATACATAACATACATACATACAATGAGGTAGCCAAAATCAAAAAGCATAATTCCAGCCCCACCTATTTCATCCCCACATACTCTACTCCCATTCACCACCCCTCCCTCCCTCCCTCCCTCTCCTCTCTTTTCTTGGCTCCTCCTGGATGACGGGTCATCCCTGCATCTCGACCACTGCCTGGGTCAGAAGCAACGCAGCAAGACAGAGTGCATCCACAGCAATGCCGCTTCATTCAATCGGCGACCCCCCCCTCTCCATTCCCTCA
>NC_134806.1:49401009-49411009 GCF_046742065.1 Oratosquilla oratoria
TGCCGAGGCGGATCGGAATCCACAGTGAGTCTCAAGTCCAAATCAGTGGTTCACTTATATACCTCAAGACACACTGAGTACATGGCTTGTGGTAGCAGGATGTGACCGTCACAGGAAAGACCCGTCTTGTACAGTTGCATCCTCCCTATTGGTCTCGGTAGTTAGAAATGGAGCCCATCCAGAATCTTCAGCTTGGCACACTGATGACAAGCGTGACGAGTTCTACGCTATCGCCTGCAGTCACATTGCACACCTTCAGCGGTTGGGAATGCGGTGACCCTGGAGCGTGAGAACTCCAGGTATTTGGATAATAACAAGTCCTTGGGGCGATAGGGCCTTTGTACCTCACACGGGATGACTCCATATTAGATGAAGACTCTCAACAAATGTGCACATATAAAGAGTTTATCTTACTTTGTTCTGTTTCTGTTTTCATTCTGTTTCTGTGTCTTTGATTACCCCTTTTCTCCTTTAATTTTCTTTGTTCTCTGCTACTCGTGGGTGTGTCGGGGTAACACAGTATTTGTAAAAGAAGAAATCACACTTACGATAATTTTGTCACGAAAAGAATGGACTACCGGTCTCGTTTCCTACCTTCTATTTACCTACCTTGTGTCTTAGCCGACATGATGGGTATTTTACTTTACGTATCATTAATCGTTCGTCACTCCCTATCACTTACATAACTCGATTTATTGCAATCTGTAATAATATGATTTGCCCCCTTAGCCAGGAAATACAATATATATGTTCTGTTCTCCTTTAGTATATACTCTAGGAAAGCATAGAAGTTTCCAGAATAAATGGCATGTTACCAGTAGATTCAATCACTGGTTCGAATTTTAGTTTTATGATAAAACTCAAATTACATTTGATAATTAATTTAAAGACTATAGTGAATGACGGCATTTTGAACTATTGCCAAAGATAAATTCCAATTTATCCGGTTCCAATTCATCCGGTTTCCTGGTAAATTAAACCGAAAGATTACTTATTCGGGAAACATGTTGACGTTCCACGCCTAGAGAATTCATGGGCGTCGGAAAACCAATTACTGACGAGTAGCAGTCACTCTTCACACCCACGGGCAGTAAGATTGCTCACTCTACTGCACGGGTGAATGCCTTCCGGACATTCTGAGGCCGCTCGTAACAGCCGTTGATGCAACCGCCACGAAGTTCTGCGTAGAGGAGGACGAGAAATCTCCAAACTTAAATCTACAATCTAGAGGCCTTGCCGTAATTCCGTCTACGAAGTCCACCACACCACGGAGTTCCACCACCCCACGGAGTTCCACCACCATTTCTCAACCTTGACCATTCGCACGTGACCTCACCCCGTGCCACGGACTCTCTTTTTACCAATATATAAACCATGTCATTTATTGTAATCAAATGAACAAAGTGTACGAAACGTCATGAATAGATTGAGAACGCTCCACTGTTTTAAAATGTCTTTTGGCAGTAGTATTTCTGTGCTTAACACTACGTATAAGTCTGCATTTCGCAAAGGAGAGAGTATCATGATCATAAATATAGAAGTCGCTGTATATTTTAATCACACACACACACACACACACACACACACACACACACACACACACACACACACACACACACACACACACACACCACACACCACACACACATATATATAATTATATATATAATTATATATATATATATATGCACACCTTGTCACTCCCTCCTTGGAACACCTCATTCCTCCTCCACTCCTAACTCTACTCTATCCTTCACCATCTCCCACAATTCTCTCTGCTTCTCTTGGTTCTCATGCTCCTTTTCTCATTTAAACAGTTTACTCTAAACACCTCTCTCCTCTCAGTCCTCTTCCTCTTTCTCCACCTATCCTCCACTCTCCAACTTGCCTTCCACCTAAAAATGATCTGATATTTCCCATTCTCTCCCTTAAGAACATGGACGTCCAGAACGTCCTACTCTTTTTCTGCATACCACTACATTGTCCATGAATGCCTTATCAACAACCCTTTCATCCATCACCCTCTCCCATGTGTACTTATGCTTGATAAGTTTCCTAAACACTGTGTTACCTATCATCAACTCCCTTCCTAAACACATCTCTACCATTGATTTTCCACTATGATTTCTACCTGGCACTCCACACTTCTCAACTACTCCGTCTATTGGTTGATCCCAAAACTTCTACACTGACATTCCTCGAAAAACTGTCTAAGCACTCATTTAGATCTATCTAAAAAGCCTCCCTTTCCTCTACACTCCCCCGACTACCAGTCCCATATGCACTTACAAAGACCCACATCTCCCCTCCCAGTTTCATTTTTCTCCACGTTAATCTTAAAGAAAACCTCCTTCCACCTCTACAAAACGCTTACCTATCTCCTCACTTACTAGTAGAGCCATCCCTTCCCTCCCCCATCCTCTGCTCATTCCCGACACCCTCCCCACTATACTCCCGAGCTTAAAATTACCCCTCCCTCTCAACTAAAGCTAAGAACCCCATCGTTCTTGCAAGCGGGTGAGATAGCCATTTCGATTGCAAAAGGGTTTAGTCGTGGTACAAGTATAGACAAAAGACTAGGAAAAAATGGGGTATCAGTATTCTACAATGGCCAAATTTCTTTTTGGGGGGCTCAAAATTATTTTGGAATAAAAATTCTTGTGACGTCTGATAAAGCGGGTGGGATAGCCATTTCGATTGCAAAATTGTTTAGTCGTGGTGCAAGTAGAGACAAAAGACTATAAAAAAAAATGGGGGATCAGTATTTTTAGTGGCCGAATTTCTTTTGTGGGGGTTCAAAATGATTTTGGAATAAAAATTCTTGCGACGTCAGATACACAAATTAAAAAGATGCCGATGAATGCTACTGGGCAGGTTGCATCTTCGTAGATAAACTGCCATCAAGTTATTTTTATTTGGCTTATTATGGATAGCTATCAAAATACACTCAAATGGAAATGAAATAGCAGTTGCCAATCAAAATAAGATATGTAAAATGTGAAAATATAAATATTATAGTAATAACATAATGATAAATACAAAGTTTATATGTAACCAAAATAATTCTAACCTAGGTTAAATAATATGACATGTTATAATTAATCTAACCTATCCAAAGCTAATCTAAGCTAATTTGACATCAACCCCACGACAAGAAGTTCCAGTGACCCACAAGATGAAGTAAAATGTACGAAGGTAAATAGAAACGATAATAAAATGGTGAGTTAACGACTTTAGTACGACGAAGTGCTTTCTGAGAATGGTAACGTGGGGGTGATTTTCTCCCGAGCGAGTCCAAGCCGCCAGGTGCGACCCGCGCCACGCGGTTCTCCTACCGGTCAGCTAGGCCGGGGATGAGTGCCAGTAATACCACAGTGCCAAAGGCTATAACTGGAGTCGATCAGGAAGCAAGGCTGCAGCTAGTGAACTCGTAATGAATATGAGATTCAGCTGGAGAAGAAGAGTGTAGTGGAGAAGAAAGGTGTAGCAGGAGGAATCAGAGAAAGAAAGAAGAGAAGCAGGAAGAAGAAAAAGAGACATTTGGTACTGGTTTGGGTCGTGGCCTACCCTATAAATGGGAGGGTCAAAGATCGGTCGTCTCGTCCCGAGCCCACGCGTATTCCCCCCTTGTCCATTAGATATAAGCAATTTCCGCACACAAGCACTTTGCTCTCTACAGAATAAAGGAGAGAATGCCCATTTTGTGTGTTTATATAAACCTTGAGTGGCGTCCCGGACACGTTACCATAAAAGAACATCAAAACCTGGCCCGATGTACGCAGGCATGTACATGCCCAAGCATACGTCAGCAGGCACCCCACGCAACATAAACATTTACACCTAGAATGCATAAACATGGGTGAGGGCCGAGCCGGCCGTGGAAATAAATATATATATATATATATATATATATATATATAGTATATATATATATATATATATATATATATATATATATATATATATATAAACTATTTGTGGGTTCAGGCCATTGAACGGGTCCAATTGTCTCTCCTTATAATATCTTCCTCCTGCCTCCTTTTCCTCTTCCATCTCCATTTATGTTTCGTTTACTACAACTTCCTTCTCTTCCTTCTCTTACAATTCCTTTCCCTCTCTATTTCCTTCCCGTCTTCCTCTACCCAGCCTCCCCCCTTCCTGCTCCTCCTCCTCCACCCAATCCTCCTCTTCTTCCACCTCCCTCCTCTTCCTCTCACGAACGAGAACATGTGTAAGTACATACCTTCGCCATCTTGGCGGGCGTGATGTGTTCGCCGCAGTTGACGATGGCATCGACAGTACCGGTACGGTGACGGAGGATGACCCGCATGGACTCCTGCGAACTGATGACCTCGGTCTTGTAACTGAGAACGATGGGGCCGAACTGTTCGTCCTCGCCATAGTAATTCCAGTGTTCCTGAAATTGTTTAGAAGGAATGCACGTTAGGATGACCGTAGATTCTCACAAGCGAACGAATTAATCAATACAGAGACAGCCATACAAATGTATGATTATATAAATCAACAAATAATGAAGGAATAAACGGTTGATTTATAAATGAGTGACTATAAAAACAAGTAAATGAATAAATATATAACACGGTTACCACCTTCATTTGTTTATGTTTTATCCTGTACTCAGACTGCCAATATAGGTGTCAGCGGATTACCTTTGTCAAGCATTAGATTTCGAATAGTTATACAAGATAAATGGACATAAGGTAGAGGGACGAGTTAAAGAATTTTGTTGGAGTGACGTGACATGATTGTCATAGTCGCACAAGTAACGGAAGAGGTTGGGAAAGGTCTCTGTTCAGTGGCAGACTTTGATTGGTGATGGTGTGACCTTGCGGAGCAGAGTTAGGTCAACGAACGTGTACTCACGACGTCTTCGTGATCGCAACGAGAACGACGATGTTGCAATCTGGAAACATATTTCGACCGACGCGACACTGGATTGGACGTGATTCAATTGTGTATCGGACTCTGATGAATTGTAGTGCGTGTTTGGCTTGGAGGCAAAGGAACTTTAGAAAGCCTTTACATAGAGCACACCTCTACCAACACCGTTGTCACCAAAACTTAAAGAAATCAGGTTCCATTTTCCCTTGACCAGTTAGCTATCTTTTCAGAGACTGTCATCAAAATTCGACAGTTTCTTTCATGGATATTTTGTAGAAAAACAAAATATTAACCCCATTAATGCGTTTTACCAATTCATTATCTATTCTATCTGCTGTCAGTCAATTTCATTCAGTAAAAAACAAACTCCCCTCAACAGCAAAAATTTTTTCAAAGGTCATCAACCAATCTAAATCATGTAGTCTTTTTGTCAGTGAGCTAGTTGCACGATTACAGAGTCCTGTAACACAAGAACAAAAACCTTTCACGACTGCTGACGCTTTACGTATACATTCTGGCTACTATCAGACGATTTCACTCAAAAAGGGTGAAACTCCTTATTCCCAAAAGAGTTCAAATTTATCTTGACACAACTGTTTGTTGCCGTCTTATGCACTTAGCTGGCTACATCTTGACGATTATATTCAATTAAGGAAAATTCCACATTCCCAAAAGGACAAAAATGTATGTTAATTAAACCAATTGTGAGTGCAATCGCCATGATGTGCATTTTTATTATGGTCAGGTAATTCTATTCAACCTCGACCCCTTACTTACTGAGTGGCACTTTTCTTTTAATTGTTTGCCGCCAAGATATTTGATTTATTTCCTTAGTACCCTTTCGGTAGGGAACGGGTTACAGGCCACTTCCCGTGCCTGGGTGGGATTTCTCTATTATGGCTGCTCTAAGTTATTTCACTTGTTTCCAAAGTTTCCTCCCTCGCTCCTAATCTCTCTTCGTATTCGTTGTCGATTTTCCTCTTTTTTTTTTTTTTTTTTTTTTTGCAGATGTTTTGTTCATCTCCGTGGCAACCACTTCAGTAGTCAATCCTATTATTTCATATGCTGAAGCTCCTTGTGCGCAGTCTTCTTCTTCCAGACATCCAAAACTCTGCTTACTAAGTGAATAGCGTTTTTAACTTCGAGGTTATAAAAGGAAAACCTCACACCAGGAGGCTTTTAGCTGCAACTGAGGGAAGCAGTCACCTCTGCCCTGTGTGCTGACTTTCAAGTCACCGGGAGATTAGAACGTGGGTCCATGTCGTGGGAAGCACGATATCGCTATCTGGTACACAACTTTGCTCTTGGAATAAACAGACCTCGCGGGGGGAAGTTCCTTGGGCCCTGCTTGATTCGCCCAGTTTACATCACTGCGGACAGTGGCCCACTGCGACAAACTTCTTCAATTCGTCCCTCCACGTTCTGCTAGGCCTCCTGCTGATACGCTTACCATCTCTCGGGGTCCAGTCATCATGACACTTGCTGTCCTTGCCTGACTACTGATTCCTTCCGTATTGAGTGACAAATTTCCTTTTATTCTGCCTTATAATAGACATTTCCTTCAGTTCTGTGCTGGTACAGAGACAATCTTTTTGTTCCAGAGGACAAGGTCGACCTTGGAGGCATCAAAGGTGTCTTGGAATCGAGGCTGTTCTCTGATGCTAACTCCCTCTCGTCCTGAATTGGTCGGTCGGTCGGCGTGACCCTCAGCCGAAGAGCAAGCACTGCTGACGTCAAATCTGACAGTCACTTTGTTTACCTTCGTCATTGTTTCTCTCTCTATCTCTATCTCTATCCCTGCCGATCTGTCTGCGCATTTCTGTTCTTCCTTTCTATTTTTGTACCTATATCAGTGGTTCCCAAACTTTTTTTTTCAGTTTTACAACTACACGCACTAAGTTAACCTTAACCCTAATTCCGGGTACCGTAATGTTTTCTTGATTTTTTTTTTTTTTTGGGGGGGGGGAGCACTCCATTACCCCCGAAAATTTGTTACCTCCCCCCCCCCAGGGGGTAATTCACCCACATTTTGGGAACCACTGACCTATATATTATTAAATCCTACATCGCTTCCCTGGTCACTCGCTCTCTATCTTCGCCTTCCCTTTGCCTCATACTACCCCTCTCCCTCTCTCTCACTCTCCCTTTCCATACATACATCTATTTCCATCTCTCATGCTCGTTCGTTCTACTTTCTATCCTAATCAAGTTGTAACTGATCAGTTATATTAGCAACTATCTAAACTGTGTCACATTACAATAACTTAAACCAAGACCTTATCTGAAAGGAAGTTTAACAAAAAAAGCGCCATAAAGAACAATTAAGTATATATAACGAAAACGGTGACCACGTGACTTCGCAAGCACGCGTTCATTGACACACACACACACATCCACACTCACCTAAATCACCTGAACGGCACCTTTTCGATAAAGTGAGGCAGACTGTATGTTCAAGTAGTGTACAGATACATATACAAGTTCCTAGACATACTGTATTCTAAGCCTGCAGGTGTTGCTATCTGTCAATAAAAAAAAACGCGAGAAATTGTCGTACTGTAGTAATTCGTTCCCTATGAACAAACAACATTCCTCGTTTACTGCCGTTTCCGAGACTATTTCTGGTAGGCACTTTTTACCCCGCCTGGGGTATGTTATTGTGCGGTATAATTTGCATCCAGGAGGTGCTCAGATGAGAGGGAGGGTGGGAGGGGTGTGGAGTGTATTAGGGATGAAATGGGTGGGAGTGTTTTTATGCCTTTCCCTTTTTGGCTACCTCCCTTGAAAGGGGGAAAAAGCCTTGGTATATGTATGTATGTATAATTTGCACAGTAGCATGTATCCAATACTTTATGGGGCGGCCCTACGGACTAGATCTACACATTATTTTGTCTATTTCAGATGAAATCTCTATGCATAGAGAAATGATACTATATTATACTGCAACTGTTCCTTTGGAATGTTCCCTCCCCTCTTAATACTGTCCTATACCATTTCTTTGAGTACATATTTCCATTTTCATCTCTGTCCCCTGTGGTAGGGGAAGAAAGAAGACTGCCCCCCAAGTCTTACAACTCGGGTCGTAATGGCGGCTAAAACGGGACGGAGTGAAGGGACTAGGTATCCTGCCCTCTGTAACCATGAGGGGTACATTCCTACGAGAAGTCAAGACAAAACAGAACCCTAAGGTTTGGGTCTTTTGATGCGCGTGGGTGTAGTACAGATGAGAGTAAAAGGGAAGAGATATGCATGTTGGATAGCGTGGTAACTGAAACATTTGATTTAGTTTTTCTATATATTACCAACATAATAAGTTTTTCAAACACTTTATTGTAATCACATATATGTTCTTACACAAATGTAACCACACCAAGACACCAACGTAAATTAGATTGTAAGCCCATCCTCTGACTGACTGTATTTCTGTCTGTCCTATGCTTAAGTAGATTTCTTAAGATTCCCGTTTCTATACCTTCTTTCTACTTCCTGACTTTTTATATTATACTTCATCACCAATATCTTTATCATAATATGAATTATGATACTTTATTTCGGATAAGCTTTCCTGACCTTTGTTTTACTTTAAACTTAATTCTATTCTAACTTCTTATTTTGGCATTCTGAGTTCTGCGTCTTCCGTATTTGTATGTCATCATGGCTGAGTGAGTGACACGTTAAAAACGTCATCACTTGTGATATAACTTGTTCCTTCACATATTTTCTTACTTCTGGGACCCGCATTTCTGAGTGCTGGCTACAATAGGCAGTATATTTGTGAGAAGGAAGATATATGTCTTGGCATTAAGTGAAAGTAAGCTGAAAGCTAGTGGTGATTTTGAGCATGGGAGTGTAGTGGGGGAAGGTGTCGGGAGTGAGGAGAATACGAGTAAGTGTGTGAGGAGATAGGAGATAGGTAAGTGTGTGGTGGAGATGGAAGGAGGGTTCTTCAAGGTTAACATAGATGAAGGTGAAACTGGTAGGATGTTGGTCTTTATAAGTGCATATAAGCCTGGTAGTGAGAAGAGTGTAGAGGAAAGTGAGGCTTTTTGAATAGATCTAAATGAGTGCTTAGAGAACTTTGGGTGAATGTCAATGTAGTGGTTTTGGGATATATCAATGCTAGGGTAGGAGGTCAACCAATTGATGGAGTGGTTGGGAAGTGTGGAGTGCCAGGTAAAAATCCTAATGGAGAGTTGATGGTGGAGATCTGTAAAGAGAATTGATGATAGCTAACACAGTATTTGGGAAAATGGTCAAGCATAAGTACACATGGAGAGGGTGGTGGATGGAAGAGTTGTTGATAAGACATTAATGGACTATGTAATGGTGTCCAGAAAAAGAGTAGAGAGATTCTGGACGTCCATGTCCTTAGGAGAGAGAGTAGGGAAAGAGGAAAAGGGCAGAAAGTAGAGAGGTGCTCAGAGTAAACTAGTTAAATGAGAAAGAAAAGGAACACGAGTACGAGGAGAAGCTGAGAGAAATGTGGGATTTGGTGAAGAACAGAGTAGAGGTAGAAGTGGAGGAGGAATGGGAGTGTTTCAAGGAGGGAGTGACAAGGTGTGCAAAGATGGTATGTGGAACAAAGAGGATAGGAGGAAATATAAGGAAGGGTAATGAGGGGTGGGATAATGAAGTGAAGATAGTATAAGATATTAAGCGAGCGTTCAGGGACTAGTTGCAAATTAGGACGAGAGAAACGTAAGAGGTAAGAAAAAAGAGAGAGAGAAGCAAATAGGAGAGCGGGTGTAAAATGGGGAGGAGGTGCAGGGATTCCTTGAGACATGCAATTCATTTCAAAATTTACGCAAGGGTAAAAAGGTTGAGAAACGCTGGTTTAGACACACGGAAAGAATGAATGAGGAAATATTAGTAAAAGAGGTTTGGAAGGCAGAGGTGGATGGAGTAAACTTGAGGGGACGACAGAGGATGAGATGGATGGATGAGGTGAAACGGGCGATGAGCAGGAGGGGAATGTCTGTCGAGCAAAGAAGGAAGAGGGCATGGAATAGGGTAGGGATAATTGGAGAACGGCTACGTATAGATGACACTGTGATGCAAGGAAGGGGGGGGGAGGGCGTGGGGGGACAGGGGTTAGGGA
>NC_134806.1:49416009-49431009 GCF_046742065.1 Oratosquilla oratoria
TATGTGCGTCCATACTCCGAGCGTTTTCCAAGAAACGGTCTCTGCAGTCGTTTAATTCGCCCCCATGAAAGTTAGCATCTCCCTTCCCGCAATACGAAGTTCCTGCATACCGGCACTGAAATCTATGATGGCTGTCTTCGGATCGGAAGAGCTTTCTGCACAGAACCGTTAGCCGTCATCACTACATCATTCCCCTTCTTCAGGAGCGTCATGATACCTCACTACTTTTCCGCAGAACAATTGAAAAGAGCGGCCGTCTGCGTCTTATCACTTATATCAACTTCCTTTCCGAGTTCCTTCTCGTTGGCGGCCCCGCCCGACTCTCGGCCTCATCGAGCCACTCCGAACCTCCTCCTCCTCATTCACTCGTGCATTCACGAACTCACGAACTCACTCTTGCGCAGCAACCGTTCCCAACACGTTCTAACGTCCACAAACACCAGCGAGGTTGCCAGCTGCGGGTGCACCTCTAAGTATCTTGCGGTAATGAATTCATATTTGTCTGTAATTCCCGTCTTGGGTAATTGAATTCCCCTCCGTTTATTCCTATAACAACGGCGAAATTATTATGACCCTTCCTGCCTCTATATCAGTGATATTGACTATTTCCTATACGTAATCAAATAGAACACTACCATGCATATAATATCCAGCACCTTGACTCATACTCCTGTTATCTGGTCTGGTAGTGCAGAATACGCGGAAGAATACAGAATACTTTGGAGAATGCAGAATGTACACGTGTAGGAATACAAAGAAGAAAGTTGAGGTTATATTGTTGGCATCCCATGTTAATCAAGGATGCATACAGGGTCACATGCTTGCACAACATTCTTGAACAAATACATTTATAAGAGTATATATGATTACACACACACACACACACACACACACACACACACAAACATACACACACGCACGCACGCACATACATACACAAACATACAAATACATGCACGCATTCACAAACAAGCACACACACACACACACACACACACACACACACACACACACACACACACACACAAACACGCATATACACATACGCGCACAAACACAAATACACACATACACGTACAAAAGCACGCACACACACACACACACACACACACACACACACACACACACTCGATGGTGTGGTATTACCTTACTCGACCGCTAATTCAACTATCCGAGTTCGAGTACCCCCCAGTCCTGAAAATTTCAGAATCGCTGCACTACGAGCCGGCACTCTTACTCTGGTGGGCAAGGGTCTTAATGAGTGTGTGTGTGTGTGTGTGTGTGTGTGTGTGTGTGTGTGTGTGTGTGTGTGTGTGTGTGTGTGTGTGTGTGTGTGTGTGTGTGTGTGTGTGTGTGTGTGAGCGTAACGACACAGCATTGCCCAGATGGGGCTACATCCGAGCTTTGAGCTCACATGCAAAAGAGTATTAGCTGTCGGTCACAAGCCCAACACGTGTTCCAAGACCTTGGTGAATCACACACACACACACACACACACACACACACACACACACACACACACACACACACACGCACGCACACATAAACACTCACTGTTCTTTCATTGGGTGATTAACGTAACGTAAGGCTACTATAACCGCACAGTGTGTGATATGCAGCATAATGGCTCTACGTGCTGTGTTAATTAAATCTACCAGCAAATGCAACTCCTGGAATTAAAGTTATGCTGGCTGCTGGATGATCAGGGAGAGATTGGTGGTGATCCTATAATTAAGTTACGTTCTTGTGCAAGGCGCGATGTTGGTGAGGGAGGTTGTAAATGAAAGGGTAGCGATGACTGCGTTGTGAAAAGATCAAGCGTCAGACGTTGATTCCTCGTTAGCTTCCAGGTCTTCCTTCATCCCCTCCTCCTTCTATCCTCTCCCTCCTCCTCCTTCTATCCTCTCCCTCTTCCTCCTTCCATCCTCTCCCTCCTCCTCTCCTTGTCTTTGTTCGTGTTCATTACCCTATTCTCTCTTTCTTCTTCTTAATTGCTCATTAGGATGGGGCAGGTGTGTTTGAAATCAGACTAAACACGTTCCGGCTTGCTCACACACACACACACACACACACACACACACACACACACACACACACACACACACACACACACACACACACACACACACACACACACGCACACACACCCACAAATCGTGTACACACGCATGGACCTGATGTTTCTCCGTGTGTACACATGTACACACAACATTCTAGATAAATGTGCGCGCTCATTTGTGGACATGAAAACATACATGAATACACATGAAGACACATGTGGTAACGATCGCGGCCTCCGCTACGGCAGTCCGAGTTCGAATCCCGTCCAGGGCTGAAATAGTTTCAGTATCGCTGCGCTGCGAGTTGTTACTCCTACTCTCGTGGGCGGGAGAGTTGTGTGTTTGTGTGCGTGTATGGTCACAGCATTACTCAAAGATCGGTCATATATGAGCTCTGAGCTCTCTTCGGGGGGGGGGGGGTTAATGGCTGTCGATCACAAGATCACACGTGATCCAAGGCCATGGTGAATCTCTCTCTCTCTCTCTCTCTCTCTCTCTCTCTCTCTCTCTCACACAAACACACACACACACGTACGCACACACACACAAACATATTTCCTTTTGCCTCCTACTGTTTTTTTCTCGTATCGCTAGATCTCTCATTCAACTCCAATCTTCTTTATCCTCCATCGCCCACTCCCGACCCGTCCCGACCCGCCCCGCCCCGCCGCTACCTTTCCTCTTCTTCTACTTCCACTACCCCCTCCATGCTGGCAGGAAGCGAGGCAGATGCAGGGAGGAACATCAATAGAGCCAAAGGGTTGTTAATTGAAAAAGTTTTGGCGAACGGTTGGGCGAAAATAGATGGCTATGTGAATGGAGACAGTAGCAGGATTTTCATATACGTGAATTATATATGCATAGGATGGAGTAAATACTGACATTTTAGGATTCAAGCGGAACAAACACGGTAATGTTACCGATAAAGAAGAGAATGGGACTGTTTTTTGTTTTGGCCCCGGTGTAAAATATTTACAGAAATAAAAAATCGAGTGGCATCCGTGGGTAGAACGTTTGTATGGGCATGCTTTGTAAAAAAAAAAAAAAAAAAAAAAAAAAAAAAAAAAAAAAAAACCGGCGGTCGCACGTGTAACTAGGTCATACGCATATCGGCTCAAGCATTCCCAATTTATGTCATCAATGTCTGCAATGTCCGTTCTCCTGGTAAAGGCAGACATGAAAGGACCAACGGCACGTGTCGCAGCTGTGCTATACATCGTGCGAATGTGTTATGCCCCATTGTTTCCTGGGGCACAAGAGTCATAAGCTCGGAATGCAGGCCACATAATCACCTAAGGCAACTTCATCTTCTAAAATAATACACACGGTAAATAAAAAGTAAAACCACAAAATATAAACCAAAAGAAAAAAAAACCTGTGGCAATTATTCTATTTTCATATCCTCGGAATAGTTTCGGGGTCGTTGATAATGCAGTTCATTATTTCGTTCGGGGAGAGAGATTAAAACAACTGAGATTCCCAAATGTCGAAGAGCAAACATAAATAGTAGGGTAATAATATTTAGATCAGGTAAAAAAAAAAAAGATTATCTGGAGGTACGAGATGAAAGAGCAAAAGGTTATTGTAAACAATATATAATTAGATAAATGAATGAATGAAGAAATGAAGAATGATTAAAAGACAAATTTCCTATTGATGTATCAATTTGTTGACTAATGTAGATGAAACCAAGAACGACAATATTCATTATTTTGAGGCAAAATTTGTTATATGGAAATATACAAACACAAATCAAAGAGAACAACTTAATCCAGTAAAGTAAAAGTAGGTAAAAAATACTCATTCGCGCACGCGCACACACACACACATACAAGCACACACTCAAGCACACGCGCGCACACACACACACACACACACACACACACACACACACACACACACACACACACAGGGCTGAAATAATTTCAGTATCGCTGCGCTGCGGGTTGATACTCCAACTCTCGTGGGCGGGGAATTGGGTGTGTGCGCGTGTAAGGTCACAGTATCACCCATAGATCGGTCATACGAGCTCTGAGCTCTCATCCGAGAGGTTAATAACTGTTGATCACGAGTCCAACACGTGGTCCAAGACCATGGTGAATCCCACACACACGCTTACGCACACACCTAGCAGTGAGTAGGAACGGGACGTTAGTCAAGGAGTTGTGACCTTGCTGTCCCGGTGTGTGGTGTGTGAGTGGTCTCAGACCTACCCAGAGATCGGCAAATAATGAGCTCTGAACTCACTGCCGTAGGGTGGTGTCTGGCTGTCTCGACAGAGACTGCAGCAGATCCGAGGTGAATACACACACGCAAAGAGACGGCACTCATATAATTTAACACCTCTGCTAACACCTTTCCCTTTCCCTCCCCCCCCCCGCCCATCATACAGCCACCCTCCATCTCCATCCCCACCCGCCATTCCCGATCAGCACCCGCTCCACTTTATCACCATTGAAGTCTGGCTGGCCTTCACCTGACCGCCCGCCGAGGGTCTGAGGCCTTGATGGGTGAAGCTCGACAACACGTCACACTAGTGTTTCAACCAGTCAACATTTCGTGGTGGTGTCCCTATTGTAAAAAAAAAAAAAAAAAAAAAAAAAAAAAAAAAAAAAAAAAAAAAAAAAAAAAAAAAAAAAAAAAAAAAAAAAAAAAAAAAAAAAAAAAAATGGTCATATTGATTCTTCACGTGTACGCTCGGTGTGGGTGATTTGAACGACGACGCGGTAAGTGTTGTGGTGGACTTAGGAAATTGAATGGTAACAAGATTCAACACAAATATATATATATATATATATATATATATATAATATATATATATATATATATATATATATATATATATATGCAAATTTACTCAAGGAAAAATTAATGAGATTGTTTCATTGAAAATTTAGGTGCATTTGCGTATAAATATGAAAATGAACCGAATGATATGGCTGAACGAATGAATTCCCCATCTTAACATAGATTAGTGGTTGGTTAGTTGCTTGTTTGATCTAATTATCCATCCCCAAACCAAATCAATTTTAACATTTATTTACGCTAGGAGGTCAGGAGAAGATGAGTAGAAAAGGAGATGAGAGAGAGAGAGAGAGAGAGAGAGAGAGAGAGAGAGAGAGAGAGAGAGAGAGAGAGAGAGAGAGAGAGAGAGAGAGAGAGAGAGAGACTGAGAGAGAGAGACTGAGAGAGAGAGAGAGACTGAGAGAGAGAGAGAGAGAGAAAGAGAGTAATGGGATAATGGAAAGAAGGATAAAAAAAAAGATTAATAAAAGAGGTGTGGAAGGCACAAGTGGATTTAATGAACTTGAGGTGACGACCAAGGATGAGATGGATGGATGGGGTGAAATGGACGTTGAGAAAGAGGGGAATGCCTGTCGAGCAAGGAAATGAGTAGGCAGGAGATAGGGATAAGTAGATAGTGGCTGTGTATAGATGATACTTTTGGGCAAAGAAAGGAGGGGAGGGTGATAGGGAGTAGGGGGGGTTTATTTTTTATTTCATTTTTTTTTATTTATTATCATTTATTATTATTTTTATTTGGCAGTGAAGTATCACTCCCACGGGGGGGAGGGGGAGTACGGGGTGCTTATGTGTGAAGGATTACAAAGGATTACAAAGGCGGAGCATACCGACAGGAGACCTTTTGGTCCATATCTAGGTCGGATGCGAAAAAAAACCATAGTCGGATGTGAATGATATCTTGACGCAGCCAGATGGGATTCCCCCCCCCCTCCCCCCGTCTTCTCTTGTTCTCCATGAGGGGACGGAGAGGGTGGGGGGGGTCGCCGATTAAATGAAGCGGCGTTGCTGTGAATGTACTGTGTCTTGCTACAATTCTTCTGACCCAGGTCAGTGGCCGGGATACAGGGATGACCTGTCATCCACGAGGAGCTAAGATGAGAGGGGAAAGGGGTGGTGGATGGGAATGGATACGTCCCTTTGTCTTGTATACCTCCCTTGTACGGGGGAAATGTGGTATATAGATGAATAAATAGTTTATATTTCGTTTAATTTTGTGATGTGTGCGTAACTACCTACGTTACCTGGTGAAATGAGTTTGTTTTTTATTCATCTATGTTATCTTTTTATAGTTTATATTCCAATTTCTAGAAATGAAAATAGTTTTTTTATTCGGCCAAATGTCCGTTTATCCGTATGTCTGCTCGGTCAAATGTCCGCTGGCCCAAATGTCCGCTTGCCCAAATGTCCGCTCGCCCAAATGTCCGTCGGCCAAGTGTCCGACCGGCCACGGGAATATCACTTGAACAGGAAGGTTTTAGAGGTCTGGACTCCAACTGATCTCGATCAATCCCGTCCTTACCAAAGTGAACGCTTGTTTCATTTTGCCTGCCGCTGGACTATTTCCTACAATCGCATAGTACACTCTTTGGTAGCAATAGAGTTTATTCATCTCTACACCACCCCTTCGGCAACGAGAGGTTATATCTTGTCTTTTTATATCTTTTTATATCTTATCTTTTAAGCAATAAACACATAGTTTTATTTTTAAATTGTTATCTTGTTTTCTAGAATTTGGGGCTTTTTTCCGCCTGGGTATTTTCAAGGTGGGGCTTTTTTCCGTCAGAGAATTTCCTAAGTGGGGCTTTTTTCCGGTGGGGCTTTTTTCCGAACCCCATCTTGTCTTGACTTCTATCGCTTCCATATCAGATGATACTTTTATTCTGACAGGTGCTGAGCCGCTTTATCATCCTCCGTAGAACAGCTTTGGCAGGGAAGTCGTTATATGCAATCTCGGTCAATCACTTTCCTCTCGATTGGCACTTTTCATTCTAACTAGTACCAAGCGACTCTAGTCACCTCCATGACCTCCTCTTGGTAGCGAAGCGAACGGCGGAGGAGGACTGGGAGGGAAGGAGGAAGGAGGACTGGGAGGGAAGGAGGAAGGCGCAGAAGGAGAAAGTCGGTTCGAGAGTAAAGAGAACCACCGAATAGCAACAGCCAGTGTAGCGAAAACGGGTTACAAATAGCAGTGACGTTCTCTCTCTCTCTCATAAGGACTCTGGCTGCAAGAACTATGCCGGTAAAGATAAAATCTCTGCATGATTACCTATATCGAACAAGACTTTCACGAAAGATGTGACTAGTACCAGCTCACACACAGTCGCACGACCAACTGCAAAATGTCACGTCACTGAGAACGAAGAGGGTACCTCATTTGGGGTTCCACTGAATATATTAAATAAGGTGCCACCAAAGATATATCTCACTAGAAACTAGATGACAAGGAATTGAGGGTTCTGCCACAACCTCCGCATTGCCTCCTTTGCTTCCAGACACTGTAGCGTTAAATGCAAGAAGCGATGTTCAAGTAAAAGTAAGTTATATGCATTAAACAACCCAAGCGAAATGAGTGTAAGGTCACAGCATTACTCGGGAATTGGGCAATATATGAACTCGGAGTTCTCATCAAGGTAGGTAATAGTTGTCCATCACAAGTCCAACACATGATCCAAGACAGTGGTGAACCTCATACACACACACACACACACACACACACACACACACACACACACACACACACACACACACACACACACATGCTCGGTGGCGGATTGGTAAAGCACTGGCCTCACAAGCCAGAGAACCGGGGTTCGATTCCCCGGCCGGAGATAAGTTGGGTTTGTCTCCTTTCACGTGTAACCCCTGTTCACCTAGCAGTGAGTAGGTACGGGACGTTAGTCAGGAGTTGTGACCTTGCTGTCCCGGTGTGTGGTGTGTGAGCGGTCTCAGACCTACCCAGAGATTGGCAAATAATGAGCTCTGAGCTCACTGCCGTAGGGTGGTGTTTGGCTGTCTCGACAGAGACTGCAGCAGATCCGAGGTGAATACACACACACTTTCCTTTTCCCGTTCTCCTACTGTAGTTCTTCCCTTTTTTCATTTTCCTCCTCTTCCTCCTTCTCACTGTACATTTCACAAATTTCCTCTTCCTTCGCGCTACATAAACAATTCCTCATCTGCTTCCGCCTCCAATACGTTTACAATTGTATGCTAAGTCCTTCGGCTTCTCCTCAATCCCCGCCCCCTCCACCCTCCTGCTCCCCCCCCCCCCACGTCTCCCGACCCTCCGGCCACGCTGAGCCTGAAGTACTTATTTGGATTCGCCCGATACACAAATCTGTTTCCCTTCCTTTAATATCATAATTTACCTCCAGGTTCTGATACCCCAGTATGACGAGATATTCATCTCTTCAGCAGTGACGTTCTCTCTCTCTCTCTCTCTCTCTCTCTCTCTCTCTCTCTCTCTCTATATATATATATATATATATATATATATATATATGTGTGTGTGTGTGTGTGTGTGTGTGTGTGTGTGTGTGTGTGTGTGTGTGTGTGTGCAAAGTAGACCACTTGGAAAAGGAAACTAACGAAACAGAGCATTTTCGTATATTACATCTTCAGTGCACTGAAGATGTAATATACGAAAGCGCTCTGCTTTGTTAGTTTATTTTTCCAAGTGGTCTACTTTGCAGTCTTTACCCTTTAATGACCTGAATACTATGGTCATATCACCTTTATCGATCTCTCAAAGTTGGCAGACACAGCGCTTTTAGTTTTCCCTCATATAGTGTATGTGTGTGTGTGTGTGTGTGTGTGTGTGTGTGTGTGTGTGTGTGTGTGTGTGTGTGTGTGTGTGTGTGTGTGTGTGTGTGTGTGTGTGTGTGTATGTGTGTGTGTGTTAAGTCACAACATTACTCCTGCATCGGGACATGTATGATATATGAGCTTTTATCCGTAAGTTTAGTAATTGTCGGCCAGGAACTCAATACAGGATCCAAGATCGTAGTAAATCACACACACATGCACGCACGCACGCGCACGCGTGAACGGATAAATGAATCAAAATTTGGCAGTTGGTAACAGAGACGGGATCCCACAAGTGTAGCTCTTTACTTGTAAATTACAATTAAACATACACACGCACGCACGCACGCACACACACACACGCTTCCGCACATGACACTTCCTTGCTGTACAGAGCCCGTAACCCCCTTTCCTGCCTCGCCCCCCCTTCACCCTTCCCAGTCCGCCTTCTAGTTCCTGTTCTCTGGCTTCACTACGCCGAGCAGCTTCTTGTGCCTGCAACAGTAATAGCATGTTGCAAAGCCACCTGAGTGTAGCTTGCTATCACGCTGCACTGTGTTGCATGCGGCCGAGGTGCGCAACAGAGGAGGTTGTGAAAAGTCGTAGTACGACAATTGGTGTCTTGAAAAGGTTGGCGTCCCTGCGTAGAAAATGGTTTGACCTTCTCGTGGTGAATGTAACTCCTTGATTTATATAATTCGTGTACGTTACCCATACACTGTATTAGTCGAGACAGGGTTTCTGTGCTACCGAAGGAAGTGTTTCTGAGATGAAGAAAGCAGCTTGGAGGGAAGCAGAATAATAAAGAAGTGCTACTCCGTACGATAGCGGTTAGATGCTATCAATAGATACTTTTAATTTCCATATTCTATCGTCGTTACCCCCTTGCCTCGCGCGAAATCCTACTGATATTCTCTGCAACAAGGCATCAATGCCATTCAACTTAGGAGATGCCACAATCACGAAGGCGTTTAAACTAATTCGGCAAACCCTTTCACTGTGGTGACGTACTCTGGCTAACGCGAGACGATATCACTCAACTTGGATGTCACTGAGCGGGGGGACTGTGTATGCAGACCAATGGCCTTCATCCATTACCTCTTCAGTTAACTTCGTTTCCGGCAATCCCCATTCACCGGAAACCTAATTAAATCTGGAGGTCAAAGACAAACCAGAATTTAGTGTCTCACCTTGGGCACTAATTATAATAGGTAACGTCCGCACTATCCTCTGTACAATCGCTAATGTCCCCACGCAAGATATTATCAGTGCTGAATAGTTGACTTTCAAGGCGAGTAGAAATTACCAGTAGCTGCAGCATTTGAACCGTATTGCGAAGCATAATAAGAACCAATATCCTAAGCACCCTCCTATTATAATTAGTATACAGTATAAGTCTATTATTATTATAATTTTTCTTTTCGCATCCGACCTAGATGTGGACCAAAAGGTCTCCTGTCGGCATGCTCCACCTTTGTAATCCTTTGTAATCCTTTTCCAGTTATACATTTCTCTCTGTGCAACAAAAACACTAGGAACGTGTTTTAAAAATGCAAGGTAACCACTTTAGAAAATAAACAAAGGGAGCAGAGCGCTTTCGTATATTACATCTTCAGTGTAAATTACAAAGAAAGAGGGTACAGCAAGCATAATAAAGTATGACAAGAGCATAAGGAACTACATTTCTCTCTGTGTGGAGCTCTACTTGCATTCTGGTCGCACCGGTAAGACCTTGGAATGAAACAGAATTGCTTTTGGGGCACAGGATTCAGCCCCCCCCCCCTCCCATATAATAATTCGTGACATATAATAATTTCTTACATTGGAGAGCTTCACTTTGGAAAAGCTCAAACCCCCCAAATAAGCTGCTTGAGAAATACCAAGCAGTCCTTCAGCTGTAACGAAAACTAATGCATCGTTCGAAATTCAACCACGGCTCTACGTATTTCAGAGAGCATAACATACTAAACTGTGCAGGTGATGATAATGACAAACATATATAACTAACGACAACAGCAACAACTATGCTAATATGTGAAGGGGGCATATTTAGTAATGGTGGAAATTAAAATAATAACAATAATAATTCAGAGAACAAAAGTAATTACTATCAATTGGATTCATTGAAGCAATGTTATTACCAGTCCACTCCAAACAAACGACTATTCTTCACTCCCGAAGGCCTTAGAAAGTTGATCTCAGCAGAAGCTGGCGATCTATTATGACACTTAGGATACTGCTACGGAAGGGGCATTCCCTGTTCGTGAAGCCAGATGGATATGCTATATTCGCTCTACGGGACAGGGGTCATAAGGACGAATTGGAAGGAAGGATACTCCGTCTTCCCCTTTGCTACCTTTCTTGCAAAAATGAACCTTCTGTACAAGGTCTTAAAGGCGGAACAGCTTCAGATATAAAGATTTCATTCACAGTCGGGCAAAGAAAACGGGTTGAACAGGCTGGTGCCAAGAGAGAAGAGATGTGCCAATTGTATATTCTTGAAGAAAAATAGAGAAATAAATACATGTTCTAATTGCTGGTTTCTGCGTATGTGTTTACACGCCAGCCGGAACCTTTCTTTTGTGAGCACATGCACACATGGCAAACAATAATAAAATAAAAATCACCATCACCACGCTACTCTTCGCGGAAAATGAATCAGTTAAAAAAAAATCACGCATGCATTATGATGTAGCTACCATGTTTACTCGATTCTTACGTGAGTTTATGTGGCACAATCAACCTTAACGGTGGGAACCGACGGTCGAACAGATGATTCTGGTCCGTTGAAGTTCGAAGCCGGCAGAGCGCATCGAACCGTTACATACTTGTACCCACCTGACCCGGCCTTCTACCCCAACAACCCAGTGACCACCTGGACGGTGACCACCTGGGCGGTGACCACCTGAGCGCTGAACAAAACGCCGTAGACTTGAAGTTGCCCCATGTTAGGCACAACGCGAATTCTTCTTTATCACAATTTCTTTTCAAAACTAGTTGGAAACTCGACGTTAGAAATGTTCCCATTCTTTTCTTCAGTGTAGTATGCTCAAACCGAAGTTTAGAGCTACCATTTGTACTAATTATTGCTACCACGGTATCTCATAACCTGGTCTGTTCCACGGGGTTAATGCGTTCGCTTGAATTCCATGCAACCTTATTCATAACTAACATAGATATAACTGAACCCAAATTTACTTAATCCTACCAAACTGGCCTATGGGTGGCCATCCTTACTGCCAATAGGAAACCGGGCCCATTTTCACCTCCATTAGAGCCCTTTTTCTTTAATCCTTCCCGCAGTTTACCGGTCAGATCATTTCCGTGCTATGTCGCACCCCGGGTACAGACAGTTACTCACCGGACAATTGCTCACCGGACAGTTGCTCACCGGACAATTACAAAGGATTACAAAGGCAAAGCATGCCGACAGGAGACCTTTTGATCCATATCTAGGTCGGATGCAAAAAAAAAAAAAAACATATATATATATATATATTAATAATAAATTAAAACTATAACAATGTAAATAACAATTAAAATACATAAATAAATGCATTGGTATAGTTGAATAACAAACAAACAGGTAAATAGTAAATGATAATAAATTGACATATAACTAATAATAAATGAAAATCACAGACAAATTATAACAAAACAAAAACAAATAATATAACATACATTATAATAATTACAGCATCTTACTTAGGTATTTATCTAAATGATTCTTAAAGCTTCGAACTGAACTACATTGCACTACCTGTGCAGGAAGCTTATTCCATTCATTAACTACACGGTTGGCAAAGTTGTTTCTACCTACTTCCAAATTGAATCTATTTCCGGACAGTTTGAGACCATTGTTTCTTGTCTGATTCTCATTCAATGTGAAAATTTGGTCACTTTTGATGTTGTCAATTCCCTTTAAAATCTTAAAGACCTGTATCAAGTCACCTCTGAGTCTACGCTTTTTTAGGGAAAACAGATTCATGTGCTTAAGTCGATTTTCGTATGATTTATTTTTGATATTTGGAATCAGTTTTGTGGCTCGCCGTTGTACTTTTTCCAGTCTGTCAATGTCTTTAATGAGATTCGGTGACCATACGGAAACAGCATATTCCAAATGTGGACGAACTAACGATTTATATAGCTTGTTAATGAGTGATGGACTTTTGAAATCAAAAGATCGCGCAATCAATCCCAGAATCTTATTTGCTTTCTCAGAGGCTGAAATACACTGCTTGGATGATTTGAGGTCGTTACTGATAATTACGCCGAGATCTTTTTCACTATCCACTTTTGTTAACGAATTTCCAAATAACTTGTAATCGTACTTGCTGTTATTTTTACCTATGTGCATTACCTTGCATTTACTTGTGTTAAATTTCATTAGCCACTTTTCAGACCATTGCTGTAATTTATCTAAATCTTCTTGAATATCTAATTGGTTTGAGTGATCATTTGCCACTCCGCACAGTTTTGTATCATCAGCAAATTTGGAAACAGTAGATTTTAGTCCATGGTCTATATCATTTATATACTATGAATAGAAGTGGCCCAAGAACGGAACCCTGAGGAACTCCACTTGCAACACTTTTCCATCCAGAAGTTTTTCCATTTAAAACAACTCTCTGTTTTCGACCTTTCAACCAATTACTAGTCCAACCTAATAGGCTACCACTTATTCCATGCAAAGCTAATTTAGTAAGTAGTCTTTCGTGTGGGACGGTATCAAAAGCTTTTGCAAAGTCTAGATATATCAAATCTATATTGTTTCTTTTGTCATAATTCGAGACAACTGTGTTGTAGAATTCGAGTAAGTTAGTCACGCAAGAACGTTTCCGTCTGAAAACCATGCTCACCGAACAAGTGATAAATAGGACATTTGCTCACCAAAGGATTATCGTCCCCTTTCGTACCACATCGTCCTCTGTTCTGCATAAACGAGTTTTATTCACTATCGATCTCATCGCCTCAGCAGCAGCGCATGCGTAATTCTTTGGAGCAATGGCAATAAATTTGCATAATTTATTTGTTTGATATAAAGCGCTACTTACTCCAAATTTATTGACTGGGTCATGGAACCTCCCCTAAATTAACCTAACCTATGGTGAGGGAACCAACTAATGAAATTAGCAACAAAACATATAAATACAACTGTTTACATTTTAATACATTTCTCTAAATAAAACAATTTATAATTTTATAATATAATCATTTTACAGATGATAGCTAGGCTACTAGTTACTCATTTGGCCACCCATATTGAGATAATGATATTCGTCCCTCCATGGCAGTGTTAGTGTTGCGACGATTGAACATGGTCAGCTGTCTCTGCACGCGGGAGACTCGAGGTGTGAAAATAGTCCTTTCGAATGCGGGAACGATTTGCCTTAGGGACGATATGGTATTTTGAAAGCGAAGACGATTTTGACCCAGCGACGATTTGACAGGATACCCTCCCGCATCGTTTGGCATTTTCTCTTTTATTCTGAATGTTGCCCGAATATATCATTCGCCTCAGTGGTACCCTCTGGATAGGAAAGGATTAAACCTTAATTAACCCTTTCCGTCCCTGATGACACTGTTATTCTTTTCACATCTATGCACCTCCTCAGTAGCGACGGGTCACAATTGCAACTGTAAATATATCCGGCAGCGCGGCGATGACACAATTTTTCGTCACCCGGAAAGAAATCCCATATAACGGCACCAGACGTGAGTGATTGCGTGTTTTCTGTATCAGAAGAACAACAAAAATGTATCTTGACCTCCTTCCGACGACAAGGTATTTCATAGGGGTGGGGGTGGGGGGTGGGGTACGTCGTCTTTTACATCTTTTTGTTCTTCCGGTTGACGCCAAATGAACTGATTCCGTTTCTGCATGGTCTCTGAATAAAGTGAAATCACAACATTATCGATCAAGAGAGAGAGAGAGAGAGAGAGAACGTGGGACAATATATATATATATATATATATATATATATATATATATATATATATGTGTGTGTGTGTGTGTGTGTGTGTGTGTGTGTGTGTGTGTGTGTGTGTGTGTGTGTGTGTATAAAATCTGGCAACCCCCTGACGTTACTCCAGAGGCTGCATAGTATGTAGGAACCAAAAAGAATATTGGAATCTATAAAGAAAAGACACCGCTACAGTGCTATCGGCACACTCACTCCTTCATACAATCTCCTTTTAACATCCATTCCCAAATTCTATTTCACATTACACTTTTTAATCCCCCCGAAGGCATTTACTGGCTTTTCTCAGTCTACATTCTACCCCCACCGCCACTCCTCCATTTCCTGCCACATTCGCACCCAAGTATCTA
>NC_134806.1:49433509-49436009 GCF_046742065.1 Oratosquilla oratoria
CTTGAACAAGGGGATGGGTATTTGGTGTATACACTTCATCACTCCACAATACATTTTTCCACTTCTCCAATGCGTAGTATGGAGCGGTGGGCCAAGAAAACTCGTGATGCTGGTGGAGCTGATCCGCGATTACAGAACAAGAACAAAGGGAGGCCCAGGAAGACTACTCGTACTCCAAAGGTACTGAGGAGACAGGTAGATGCTAGTCCACGTATAACAGCACCACAGTTGAAGGAAAAGAACCCCTACATTACTTGGTCATGTGTCTGTGAGAACAGTACGCAGCCGCCTGCATGATGATCTACAATTCTCACGCCATGATGCTCGTAAGAAACCACTTGCATCCATACAACAGAAAAAGAACAGGGGTCGCTTTTTGCCGCAAGTATTTACAGTGGGATGTGGAGAAGTGGAAAAATGTGTTGTGGAGTGATGAAGCCACTTTCACCGTTACTGGAAACCGTCTTGGCAAAGTGTACCGTCGTCCTGGTAGTGATCCTTTGGACCCAAAATTCACACACGGTACTGTAAAACATCCTGATTCACTGATGGTTTGGGGTGCTTTTGGCTACCATGGTGTGGGATCATTAGTGATACTACCAAAAAATGTAACGCTGAATGCACACCGACATTTTGAGCTACTTAATGATCATTTGGGGGGCTGTTTTATTCAGTGCAAAACAGATGTTTTTATGCAGGATGGTGCACCATGCCACATTGCTAAACTCATTAAAGAATGGTTTGCATTCTGAGACGTGGGGTATATAAAAGATTGGCCAGGTAATTTGCTTGATTTAAACCCAACTGAGAACCTCTTGGCGCTCATGAAAAATAAGTTACATGAGTGCCAAACTTAATCAATCCCCAAGCTGGAGGTAGCCATCAAGGATATTTGGAAGAAAATGGAGTTTGTGTGACTTCAAAATCTTGCAGCATCTGACGAAATTTATTATCTTTACTTTGGCGCCTAAGTTTTTGTCCCCTACTGTACACACACACACGTACACACAAATATATATATATATATATATATATATATATATATATATATATATATATATATATATATATATATATATATATATATATATATATGAGTAATTCGCTAGTGAACAGCGACATCAATCAGATAATTTCTATGACCGTTGCGCAGAGGATTCGAACCTACTGCTCTGGCGCCAAGAGGCTCCCAAGTCAGTGCCTTAGACCGCTCAGCTATCGATGGTTAAAACTCTTCCAACTCGAAGCGCGACTGGCTTCCGAGATTTAGGAAAGACCACTCTCTGCGGCCCAAAATTCCTATTTTCACAGGAGAGCCAACCACACTCGTAGCAGGGGGTAAGGACCGGAACAAATCCCTTTCACGCTATCGTCATTGTAACCATATGAGTAATTCTCTATTGAACAGCAACATCAATCAGATGATTTTTGTGACCGTTGCGCGGAGGATTCGAACCTACTGTTCTGGCGCCAAGAGGCTCCCAAGTCAGTGCCTTAGACCGCTCAGCTATTGATGGTTAAACCTCTTTTAACTCGAAGCGCTACTGGCTTCCGAGATTTAGGAAAGATCACTCTTTGCGGCCCCAAATTACTATTTTCAGAGAAGAACCAACCACACTCGTAGCGGCAAGCATTTTTTTTTTCTTTTTTTTTTTTTTTTGCCGACGTTAGGGTTACTTCCCCGTCTGGCTATGGTCGTCGGGGAACCAACGCAAGAATCATGTAGCGGGTCCCGGGAATCGAACTCACGACCATCTGCCCATGAATTCGACACGGTATCCACTGGAATAAATATATAAACATATGAACTATAATTACTCACCTTTCCCAGAAAATGTCTTCTATACAGCTTCGCGCCCTCATCAGTTTCGAACTTGACCTTCCAGTTTTGTTGATTCTGTTGACTAATCTGCTGATTCTGTTGACTATTCGAATTCGGCTGCTGCGGTTGAGGTTGACTACTACTATTATTCTGCTGCTGTTGACGGTTGTTGTTGTGGGGTTGTTGTGACGGGTGGTTGTGGCTGTCGTTAGGGTGTTCCCCGTCAGCCCCATCGATCCAGTATCCCCCACTAGGAGGTATAATGACCTGGAGGATATCGACCGAATTCCTGTTAGACTTGAGGTCAAAGAGATCGTAATAAGACTAAATCCAAGGTTAAAAAAAAAAAAAAAAAAAAAAAAAAAAAAAAAAAAAAAAAAAAAAAAAAAAAAAAAAAAAAAAAAAAAAAAAAAAAAAAAAAAAAAGTGATGTGTGTGTTTTGGGGGCAGGAGGGTACAGCATCATGGTGGCGCAGGACAACCGGACAGGAAACTCAATTAGTTCATAAATATAAGTTCTTACGGTGGTATTCTTAAAAAAATCTTTCCCTTCCAAGGATTTATATAAGATATAAGGAAAGATTTATTTAAGGAAAGATTTTTTTTTAAGAACACAACCGTAAGATTCTTACGGTGGTATTCCTAAGAAAAAATCTTTCCCTTCCAAGGATTGATATAA
>NC_134806.1:49441009-49446009 GCF_046742065.1 Oratosquilla oratoria
GTGTTGGGATTATAAAGTCCTATTACCCTCGTGGATGAGAGCTCAGACATTGCATACAGTCGGTTATATGGGTAATGTTGAGGCCTTACACACACACACACACACACACACACACACACACACACACACTCCTCGTGGAGCGGTGGTTTGAGTTCCCGGCTGCCACTACGGCGGTCCGGGTTCGAATCCCCCCCCCCGAGCTGAAATAATTTCAGTATCGCTGCGCTGCGGGTTGTTACTCCAATTCTCGTGGGCGGGGAGTTGGGTGTGTGTGTGTGCGTGGAAGGTCACAGCATTACCCATAGATCGGTCATATATGAGCTCTGAGCTCTCATTCGGGAGTGAAATAGCTGTCGATCACGAGTCCAACACGTGATCCAAGACCATGGTGAATCACACACACACACACACACACGCAGTGTGTGTATATGTGTGTGAGTGTGTATGTGTGAGGGTGTGTGTGTGTGAGGGTGTGTGTGTGTGTGTGTGTGTGTGTGTGTGTGTGTGTGTGTGTGTGTGTGTGTGTGTGTGTGTGTGTGTGTGTGTGTGATTCACCACTATGGTCTTGGATCACGTGTTGGACTCGTCGACGACAGCTATTTCCTTCCCTGAAGAGAGCTCAGAGTTCATATATGTCCTCAGGTGGACATCATCAGAATTACATCTGTAACAATGAATTTGCAATATTACCAACATTAAATGACATATTTTGACAAATGGTATATTACATACGACGTAGGATACTTACAATGTGAAATATTTACCCTCGCCACATTTTGACAGCTTATGTATTACTGTTGACCTCACTGGCTAACCTCTTATCGACAAATATTATATTACATACGATTTACAATGTGAAATATGTACCCTCGCCACGTTTTGTATTAATGTTGACCTCACCGGCTAACCTCGCATTGATTGGCCGTACACTGAGGTTATGGGTGGTGTGTGGAGGAGGTGTGGAGGTTGGCGGGGGGGGGTGTGACCTCCTCACGTCAAGGCGTAGCGCGAATTTAAAGAGACTTATTGTTGACGTCAGGTCAGGTGGGATATTGATTGATGGGGAATTCTCTCGGATTAATGCTTCCAACATTTGCAATCTCCGGAAATCCCCATTGCTAGCAATTATTTCGGTGTTATTTACTAACTCTTCTCTACTGATATTCATATTATGGTGTTGTTTTATTTGTTGCTTCATTGCACCATTGTGTACACGAAAAGATAACCATTTACTTATAGAACATCTAGTATGAGCTAAGCATGTACTAATGAGGGGCGCACAGTCCTCGGTTTAGCAATGGAATTGGTACACTATATTTGTCCTAGATATAGTCTTAGTGGGGCTATACAATTTGTTTTTAATCACTATGGAGCATGATTTAGGGCTGTTGTAATAGTAAAATAACCTTATTTCTTAATTCTCATTGTCTTACAGTTCTTTTTAATCATATGTCTCAATATCTTTTCATCTTTTTTATGTCTCTATATAAGTGTTCTGATGATAGACGTTGAAATAAGTAGGCTCAGGGAAACTTCCTATAAGAAGGAACTTATCCATCATCCTGTTAGTGATGTGGCCAAAATCATTATCAGAGTACCCATTATTTACTAATATTTGGCGAATGTGTTTTAGTTCATCATGTAGGGCTTACCAAGACGAACATGCCTTAAAGATCCTGTTAATATAACTCTTAATTACTCTCTGCGTATATTTTCTGAACATTCTCCTTGACCATTCATACATTTTATCCACATTAGTAGGTTTGCAGTATACCGAGGACTGTGCGAACCGCATTAATACATACATAGGTCATACTAGATATTCTTCAAGTAGAAAGTTATTTATACATATACAGAATGGTGCAATAAAGCAACATATGAAACAACATAATAAGGATACCAGTAGAGAAGAGTTAATATATAACACCAAAATATTTACTAGCAGAGATTGCAAATGTTGGGACCATTGTCAATCCGAGAGAATTCCCCATCAATCAATATCCCACCTGACCTGACATCAACAATAAGTCTCTTTAAATTCGCGCTATGCCTTGACGTGAGGAGGTCACCACCCTCAACCTCCACACCTCCTCCACACACCACCCATAACCTCGGTGTACGACCAGTCAATGAGAGGTTAGCCGGTGAGGTCAACATTAATACAAAACGTGGCGAGGGTACATATTTCACGTTGTAAGTACCCTACGTTGTATGTAATATAGTATTTGTCAAAATATGTGTCATTTAATGTTGGTAATATTTTACTTTTTGCAAATTCATTTTTACAGATGTAATTCTGATGATGCCCACCTGAGGACGAAACGTCAAAAATATATCACATGGCTACATTAGGTGATTTAATATTCACTAATCCCTCTAATAGAACAAGATTAATAAGAACTTTGGAAAACCTTATGAAAAAGTTGAGTAACTGTGAGAATGCTGTCGATTTCAACCTGTTTCCTTAATTCTCCAATACACGCACACACAGTGTCGGTTTGTGACGGGTGGGGGTTCTGTAGATCAGGTTTTTGTTGTAGGGCGGATGTGTGAGAGTTTAAGGAAAGGGTGGGGATGTTATTTGGGCCTTTACGAATTTGGAAAAGGCTTGTGATGGGGGTGTACAGGGGATGCTGTGGGGGGTGGGTTTGATGCGGGTATATGGGATGGGAGGAAGGCTTTTAAGAGCAGTCGGGAGTTTTTACGAGAGTAGTGGACCCTCTGTTGGAATAGGAAAGGGAGAGAGTGAGTGGTTTGAGGTAGGGGTGGGACTTCGCCAGGGATGTGTTGTGTCGCCTTGGCTGTTCAATTTACACATGGGTGGGGTGGTAGTGGACCCTCTGTTGGAATAGGAAAGGGAGAGAGTGAGTGGTTTGAGGTAGGGGTGGGACTTCGCCAGGGATGTGTTGTGTCGCCTTGGCTGTTCAATTTACACATGGGTGGGGTGGTGCGAGAGGGGTAATGGACCTGGGGTTGGAGGTGGTTGGGGAGGATGGAAATGGGTGGGAGATGGGTTAGTTATTGTTCATTGATGACTCTGCGCTTGTGGCAAGATCGGGGGAGGGATTGGGGCAGTTGGTGACGGAGTTTGAGAGGGTGTGCGAGGGAAGGAAGTTGGAGGAGGAATGTGGGTAAAAGTAATGTGATGAGATGTACAAGGGGAGAATGTGGCAGCAGGTTGGAGGTGAGTATTAAGATAGAGAGAATTGAGGAGGTGGATGACTTGGATGTGGATGTGGCAGGAACGGGGGTGAGTGGATTTGGAGGTGGAATGTAGATTGAGATATGCAAGTGAGTGCCTTGGGGGATTAGAAAACGTAATGGAAAATAGACATGTGGGAATTGATGTTGGGAGGAGATTGTATGAAGGAATGCTTGTGCCGGTAGCACTGTGTGGGGCAGAAACATGGAGCATAAGAGAGGAAGAGAGGAGGAGTTTGAATGCATTTGAGATAAGGTGCCTGAGAAGTATGGTAGGGTGTTCTAGGCTGGATTGAGTAGGGAACGAGGAGGTGGGGGGGGGGAGATCGGGAGTGGAGGGGGAAATGGGAGATAGAGTTGAATGTTGGGATGATGTGGACGCATGGAGGAAGGGAGTGAAGAAGGATTGGTGGAAGAGGTGTGGAAGGCAGATGTGGATGGGGTGAACGTTGGGGGGGATCGAGGATTGGATGGATGTATGGGGTAGGGGGGCATTGGGAGCGAGGGAAGTGTCTGTTGAGAAAGGAGGGGAGAAGATAGAAGACTGGGGTGAGTGGAGAATGGTTGTGTACGGATGATGTTGTGAGGCATGGAAGGGAGTGGGTGGGGGTGGGGGTGAGGGAGCGAAGTGAAGGTAACTGAGAGGGGGAAAAGAGATCTCGGTGCAGTGATCGGCGTTGAATCCTTTCAAAACCCATATGTCAAAGATATTGTTAAAGAATGGGTGGTGGAATTTAGGCTACTAGCCAACTTCTAAAGACTGAACCGCAGGCGGCATATGCCGTATTCACATATGGTGTTGAACATAAGTGAATTACATCTTAAGGACGGCACCGAACGTCACCGAACTAGCGAGTCCTCGAGAAAACCACCAGAAAAGAGCTAAATCCGGCCATTACCAACAGGCAGACACAGGAAAGAAAACTGATTGAATTTCCACCAATAATTTGAGCGGTAGGCATCTCAAACCCAGATAACCTAGCCAACATAGAACACCAAAACTCCCTGAAAGTCACTTCCTCCCTGACAAACAACATTATTTCACAAAAGCAAGAGAAGGAGACTAACGTGGATGAAACCAGAGATATTAGAAGAAACATATTAAAGGGCAGGGACGAGAGGCAGAGGGGGGAAGTTCGCATCCCATTAGATGAGGTTATCGAATCCTATAAGAAAAATGTTGGCACTGGCATGGCACAGGATGACGGGGCGTCCAATTGGTTGACAGCACTACCAGTCAGGACAAAGGGATTCAACCTAAATAAAACACAATTCACGGATGCCACTACCCTGAGGTATGGATTGGCATTGAATAGCTTGCCTAACAGATGTTCCTATAGACACGGCAAAGGAAACATGGACTGGAGGTGAAGCTTTTATTCCTGACGTTTCGCTATCGACTTTCCTTTGAGAAAGTCGATAGACGAAACGTCAGGAATAAAAGATTCACCTCCAGTCCATGTTTCCTTTACCGTGTCTATACAACTTGTTCACATGGATTTTCAGATGTTCCTATGGTAGACAATTTGATCCAAACCAAGCGATGATATGCAAGCAGGGTGGTTTCATCTGCATGAGACATGACGAGGTTAAGGGTCTCACTGCCCAAATGCTTCGGGTGGTATGCAAGGAAGTGACCATCGAACTAACACTACTCCCCCTCAGGAGGGGAGAACTTCGGGCACCTTACGAGTGGACGTCAGCGCAAGAGGTTTCTGGACACGGCAACAATTGATCTTCTTCGACAAACGAATATTTGATCTAATGGCTCCCTGTTACGATGACCTAACCGAAATAAG